>NC_071326.1:49697954-49998409 GCF_943734725.1 Anopheles marshallii | reverse complement strand
GGTCTCCGACGAAGAAGACCTTCTGCGAGTTATCGCTCCGGCCCCCGACGAGGAAGACCTTCTGCTAGTTATCGCTCCGATCTCCGACGAGGAAGACCTTCTGCGAGTTATCGCTCCGATCTCCGACGAGGAAGACCTTCTGCGAGTTATCGCTCCGATCTCCGACGAGGAAGACCTTCTGCGAGTTATCGCTCCGATCTCCGACGAGGAAGACCTTCTGCGAGACATCGCTCCGATATTCGACAAGAAAATCCTTCTGCCAGTAATCGTAAAGTAGGGAAGCAAAGTTGTCTGGAACCTAACTCCCAGCAGTTGGAAGGAAGAATAAAAATAGGACCCAACTTCGGTTGAACAGCTCCTAAAACTGGTGACCCCGACGTGATTCCTTCCACCATCAGCCTTCAAACAGGCTTGTTGGGTACCGCACCACTGGCACCGAGGATCAACATGGGTACTGAGGAACCATCCGGTTTCTTTACTCCACGTACGTGTTAGTGTACAGTCTCGATCCGCACAAGCCGCTTCACCCGACATCGTCCCGTACCAACACTGTTGAGTATGACGCTGGCTCTCCGACGCCGACTCGTCCACGCCTAGCCTTGTGTCCGTACACGCCGTACCACCTCAAGCCGTTTCACCGCACGATGAACGCAATCATCACGATCGCTGTGAACGGTGACGATTTCCGAACGCCGCCATTTTCTTTCACCACGTGCTGAACAACGCCACCATAGAAGGACGAACGCAGAAACGAGCGATAACTCCGCAGCCGAGGAACGACACCAGCAGCCACGAAACATCCGGTACCACCTCGTACCAACGCCTCGGCCCGTAAATGCTGCTACCTTACACATCGTCGTGTAACGGCTCATGTCGACAAACACCATCCGTACCGACGCTATCCCGTCCGCACCTTTCCGTAGGACATCATTCCGTTAGACATCATCCCGTTCGACGCCGTTTCGTTACACGTATTCCATCAAATATACAGCGTCCGTCATCCGCAGTGACGCCGTATTAGTGCGCCAAAAAGCACATACGGAGCGCCCCTACACTCGACAAAACTAGACGCTGTAACTTCCCAGGAAACGCTATCCACGCCGTCTTATTGCGTGACGAACGTAGCCACACCATCATCTACTGGTTGTTTTCCTTGCACTGCACAACGACAAACACAACCGCGTTGAGTGCCCTGGGAACGAACGAACTACCATCATCGCTGATGGCACATTGATCCTGAGCCTGACGACATCCATTGGAACCAACCGAATTGGTTTACGATACAACGTTGACGATCATCGACCTGCTGATGGAGTTCCCTGGATTGACCATTCGGTTCCGACACACGACAAACACCGGCACGCGCCTCACGCCCTCTAGATCAACTTTCGGGCCCTCGACCGACTCGCAGCCTCCTGCCCTCATCCACGGGAGCCAACCGTCATAGTCCGCGATACGACGCCAACGATGATCGACCAGCTGAGGGAGTTCCTTGGATCAACCGTTGCCTGATCACATCACCGATGTGCCCGCCTTCATCACGTCGTGACAACCGTCACCCGACCGAATCACCGAGGCTTAGCAACAACCGTTGCCTGATCCCATCATCGATGTGTTATCCTTCGTCGCCACTTCCTGGCGGAATCTTTCGATCGGTGTTTCCTAGTCACACACAGTTTCTGGTAACACCGCTCTAGGAGGGGAGTACTGTGGCGACCAGAGCATCGCAAATAGCCAAGACACAAAATAGCGCCACCTAGGCAAAAAAGAGGGTACTAAACAAATTGCTAGTTGGGAAGTTTTGCCTGGACACGACGAACACAATCAGTCCTTTGTTCCTAGGTAAACCCAAACTAGCAACCGGTAAAAGCTAGAACAATAAGATCCTTGTTTGTAGGAGAGGAACGAAGGAATACTCGAACAAACGAAAAAACAGACAGGATCAAACACGAAAGGAGACAGGAAAGTTCGAGACATGGCCAGCACAATATAAAAGCGGTGGCATGTCCGAACGAAAGTTAGTTATCGCTCCGGCCCCCGACGAGGAAGACCTTCTGCTAGTTATCGCTCCGATCTCCGACGAGGAAGACCTTCTGCGAGTTATCGCTCCGGTCTCCGACGAAGAAGACCTTCTGCGAGTTATCGCTCCGGCCCCCGACGAGGAAGACCTTCTGCTAGTTATCGCTCCGATCTCCGACGAGGAAGACCTTCTGCGAGTTATCGCTCCGATCTCCGACGAGGAAGACCTTCTGCGAGTTATCGCTCCGATCTCCGACGAGGAAGACCTTCTGCGAGTTATCGCTCCGATCTCCGACGAGGAAGACCTTCTGCGAGTTATCGCTCCGATATTCGACGAGAAAATCCTTCAGCCAGTAAACGTGTAGTAGGGAAGCAAAGTTGTCTGGGACCTAACTCCCAGCAGTTGGAAGGAAGAATAAAAATAGGACCCAACTTCGGTTGGACAACTCCTAAAACTTCAATTGTTCGAGAATTACTTTATTGTTGCCGATCCCGATGCGACGTTATGCAAATTTGCATTCGTTCAACTTAACTAGTTGTGGATTGTAAATTCTGTTTCTACAATTCTACTATTCAACTTTTTATTTATTTCTATGTCTGGATTATAACCTATCGTTACAGGAAATACATTTACATTTAAATTACGCTACAGTAATTACGTATCTGGTTTAGCACTGATTACTTTACGAACGCTAACTCAAAAAAGATATTCTTATGTTTTCCAGCTTTTAAGTGTTTAACAATTATGTTGTTAAAACTATTACATTGCTGTACTAATTTATACTGATTTATGAAGGTTTTTTTTGCAGGAAACCGTTTAGTTTTTTTTATTTTCCGAATCTTTCATAAGATATATTTTTTTAGTTATTTAGCAATATCTATAGGCCGTCCTTATGCTCAATGCTCATGTCCTAAATTAAAAAAAATAAAGATTTACAATACAAGTTAACACCTATCTTTAACTTTAAACATACTATTGTAGAAGTTCTACTAAAATCGTCTTAAACTCGCTTAATATGGACTTTTTATTTTATAATAAACGAACGAATCCAAATCGAAGACGACAATAAAAGAAGTAATCCGCACTTCAGACGTAATATGTTAAGAATTTGATAAATTTTAATCTTCTTTATCTGCATAACAATCTGAATAGGTCTTGGTCTGCCATTTCTGGCATTCTTTGCCTTTATTTACCCGTAGCCAGATGGTCAGTCAATTGGAAGAACAATGGCGGAGCCGCTACAATGACGAGCTCTATGAGCTGTAAGGCGAACTCACTGTCGCACAGCGAATTAGACCCCTCCAGGCTTCGGTGAGCTGGTAACGTCATGAGAATGACCCAACCCGTAAAGTCCTTTTAGATCGTCCACATGGACAGAGGAGGCGTGGTAGGCCCAAATTGAGATGGAGTGATGGTGATGATGCGTACGCCAGGATAATAGATTGGCAAACGAAGGCGCTCGACCGTGAACGGTTCTGAGGACTCCTGCAGCAGGCCAAGACCGCGAAGCGGTTGTAGCGCCGGATAATTAAAGATAGTAAAGTCCTTGCTACGGGATATTGGTCCGGATGGGATTTTGCATCGGTCCTATCGTGTAAAGATCAGCGCTGCTACCAATACACCATTGATCGTTTTGCTTAAAAACCACAATCAACTTCAAACTGCATGGTCCGCTGGTAGATTTCTTATAATAACTGATTGATACTTTTTACCGCTTCCTGAAGAGAAGAAGACTGCAGGGTGACAATGACATCATTGTGAAATTCTTTATATGTTTTTTTAAAGTGTTTCTGGAAATAGTTTTAAGTATTCTCTCAGTTGTCGATTAATGCTTTCATTATGATAAACTAAACAAGAAGCACAATTATGCAACGATTTGAGCATTTATTCATTGAATTTACTTTTTTTACCGCCTATATAGGCGGCTCGGTAGTGTATTCGTAGCGGCGCCGATTTTCACAGGACCGGTCCAAAATCCCATCCGGACGAAGAATTGACTATCCCGCTACGGATAAATAAAGTCAAAGAATGTCAGAAATGACTCGTCCTTTATAAAAATTCGATCAGATTTCTATATTTTTTATGATGTTGTTGAATATGTGTGGTCTTTAAATATTTATTAAGTTTTAATCCTTTCAATAATGTTTATACGTATACTTTATGTATACAAAACACGAAAATGATATCGTTACATGTAAAACAATAATCTAATTTAAAAAAACCAATCATTTCTGTCTAAAACCATCTATTTTACTCGAAAACAAAGCTTTTACTGCATTTGTGCATAGCCTGTACACCTCAAACAAGCAAGTAGTAATTTTTATGTAATGATTATATTAAGACATATTCAACACATAACCTCGCTTTATGCCTTTCCCTTCCCTTTTCAGGCTCTTTATCGCTTGGTTGCTTCAACAGTCTACGGCGTGAATTTTACTTTTACCATTCTCAAGCAACCTGACATCCTGCGCAATAGCAGCCCGACAAGTATGATCGTTTGCTTGATGTGTTAATCGAAAGCAAAAGAACGAAAACGGTACACACTTAAGCGACCCCCGGTGTTGCCCTCGCTTAACGGTACTCCATGCAATTCCACCTATCCTAATCGACACTTGAAAATGCAATTGAACACAGTCCCTCCGGTAACACCGTTCAGGAATCTCCCGCAATCTGCCAACCGGCACGGGTGCATCTTCTACACCGGCGGGATCGAAAGCGAACGGAACACTTCCCCATCATCATTATCGTCATCGAAGCTGAAACTGATGCGTTCTTTAACCCCAGCAATAACCGCCCCACGCTGCCCTGCTGCACCACCGGCTGACTTTCGGTTTTGACATCAAGCGCATCACCGTCTCTCCCGTCATACCGAACCGTTCCGCGACCGTACCAAACCCGCGTGACGCTCCATTCTTATACCGTACATAAGCGGGGCTCCTAGCCTAGCGAGGATGCCGTCAAACGTGACGACGGGTCGGAAGAGCAATTGCACAAAAAAGGCAAACTAGCAAACCGGCTACAAATTGATTCCGACGAACTGCAATAATCGATAGCGAAAAGAAGTACAAAAGAGTGCCGGGACTGGGAGCATCCGACGTCCACCTTATGCTGACCGAATCCGCATGGATCCCAGTACTTGTGTCAGATCGTTTCTGAGTGCTTTTTTGTCCTGCTTTCTACCCTTGATGATTCTGCCCTCCCTGCGGTCATCGCTATTGATCTACCAACCAACCGTCCTTGTCCGTACGGGATCTCTCCAGGATGGGATGTGCAATACGCAAGTGCAACTGAGAGCACGGTTATGAGGTGATGGTATCGGAAACCTTAGGGTGGGGCTGGAATAGACTGAAGAGCCGAACAGCAAAAAAACGAGTTAAACATGGTTCTGCACCGCATGGAATCGATCGCATCCACCTCGACACGCATCGCCTTCGGCCGGGTACGTACCTATGTGTGTGCCAGAGTGCAGTCCCAACATGATTCCCCAACAAGGTGCACAAACAACTCTCACTCCCATCGTCCTTCCAATGGCACCCGGGAACCGGACCGTGCGAGATAAAAGTGAAGATGCGTTCGCTATATCGCATTATTTCATATCTTAGCATTCTTTCCTAGGCATTATTTTGCCCCGTAGGTCTTTGTGTAACGAGCAGGCGGCTGTGACAGCGGCAACAACATCGACAGCAATGACGCCAGCCAACATCGAAGGTTAGCCTGCCTGAAGGTCCAGCCAGGTGGCTGAAGATTGGAGGCAGCCAGTGTTTGGCTTTAATAAATTGCTATTGTTTATTTATCGACGCAAGTGAACAGGATGCAACGAACGTAACGCATGCCGGAGCTCTACTAGCCTTTTATCCAATCCTTCCTCCGAAGTCATGTCTCACTTCACCTGTTGCTTCAAAAAGCACATCAAACCCACACAAACATTATGTGTTTTTTTTTCACCAGTTACCACACAGTGTCATACAGCTTCAAACAAGCAATTTTATTTATATTGGTTATTGTCACAACGGGATTCATTACGGGGAAAAAAAACCCCATCTATGCATTTGCCATAAATAATAGCGCCATGAAAGTTGCACTCTAAGGCGTTAGACCGTATGCAGAGTTAATAGCTGTAATTAAATTTGTTTTGTAAACATGTCTCATCAAACAAAATCGCCTGTTTTCGATCTACATGTAATTGGCCATTATCAATATCATTTTGTTTGGTCAATCGTATATTGAAGTCAGGCACGGTACAGGTGAAATGCACAAAAAAGAGTTATTTATTTAAATTTTCCATGATGACAGGATATGTGGTTATTTGATTGGGCTATAGGATTTTCATTGTAGGCACATTATAGTTATAATTTTCAAATTTAATATTGAAGGTATATATTTACTGATGTTTTAGCATATAAAGTTAAAAAATCAAACATTCACAACACAACACTAAGGCAAAATTATTTTGGAATAAGTAGTTAAAACAACCATTGAAAATTTATTGCCTTTTTCAGTTGAGTTTTTATAATATATTTTTTTTTAATATAATTTTATAATAATTTCCGATTCTTTTCTAACTTTCTATAGCACACAGCACAAATTAGCACATATTGCACAGCACATATTGAAATGTGAGTTCGTTAAACTAAGGCATCAAACTGGTTCACTGTCGTATGTAAATTTCGTTAAAAGCTCATTATATTCACAACTACCTAATAGCAGATATAAACCTTAAACTCACTATTTTGTATTCGATTTCTTCTAAAGCAGCTGGAGAGGTGTTAATGATGATAAGAAATCCTTTGTTGCGCTGTTGAATAAGTAATCCTATTGCAGTTGACAATGATTAAAACTGTTCCCTCTGTACACTCGCATTATCTTCACTACAATCACCGGAAGTGAACCACCAGAGCATCTTCCGACCGGCGGATTTATAGTGAATTCATTAAACACATTAAGCCATTTGCTGCATCAATTAGGATTAGTGTGCATGCACACTCGCACGCGCATGTACGGGGTGGGGTGGAATATCTTCACCAACATTCATTCGACACAGCCGCGCACGAATTAATTATTGTAATTATGTAGCAAACCTTATTTGTTGTCACTCCATTTCTCAACCCAGGGCCTAAGTATACGCCTGTTCACCCTAGTCCATTCGTTGTACTTTCATGTGTAACGTCCAACGTTCATGCGAGATAGAACGCGATAAACCGAAAGCGAGATGGTGGAAAAACCATGTTTACTCATCGCAAAGAAGATACTTTTGTTTCGATCATCTCAACCCAGCCCATTTGCCAGCATCCACAGCCAAAGAACAATCCGGCCACCAGTGGGCTGGCTACCGTTGCGATGCACCATGCCGATGCGGTGCAATGCATTTTTAAGTGCATCAATTTAAAACAAATTATTCCGAGCACGGTAGGTACAGGCAAAAAAAATAACATTGGAAAGGCATTTAGGTAATGGATACCGGTAGCAGCGTCCCAGCACCGGTAAGGATTGCAACGGGCTGCGGGCTTAAGCCGAGCCGTTCAAAGCGAATGAGTGGCTCGGGGGGCGAAAAGCGAACATAACAGGGACACACAAAAAAACGGTCTCCCATCGCACGGATGAGCACACGGTGAGCAATTTTCTTCACGTCACCACCACCTCGATCGGTAAGTGACGCTGCGTCGTCTGCTGTGAAAAATGGCGCGTAATTACTGCATCTCTCGGCCCGGAAGGTAGACCCTGTTTTCCCTTTTCCGGACCGGTGACGGCGACGTCGGAGCATTCTCGGCCACTGATGCAAACACCCGGCAGCAGATAATTCACATCCTAACGATCTAACCTTCCGGTGGGTGCGGAGGCCACGCTAAATGATTACACCGAGCACTGCACTTGCAAGAAGGCTTTCGCTACCACCGGGGGGAGACGGAGATGAAGTCTGAAGCTTTCGGGTTGATTGAAAAATTATGAAAATTTTCTTCCAACCACCATCTTCAAGCTTTCCTCGCTTTTCGTCCTCGCTTTCCATGGTCGCGATCGTGACGCGCGTTGTTTGAGATGATTTAATCAACCAGCTTCTTTGCTATCCGAGCTTTGCCAATGGGGATTTTCTTGAGACCCAATGTTTGATCGCTTTTTTCCATTCCGTTCTCGCTTTACTTTGTGTAGACCTGTTCAGCGACATACTCCTGTCCCCCACCGTTACAAGTCCCGTCGGTGTACCAGCATCGATCAGCGAACGATGACGATAAAGACCGATTCCAGCAGCCCTTCTAGTCGACGCTCGGTTCGGTTTTTTGCACGGTCCATGCCATACTACACCATAGGACGGATTGGTTTGCGATACGTGTACGAGTCAGTTCCACCGAGCTTAGCCTCAAAAGAGATGTAGCAAACTGGGAGCAAAATTCGATTACATCGACTCCTCGCGCCCTTCTAGGGACAATTTTTCAAACACTTCCCAAACCACCGCAGGATGAAAGCGATTCTAGCGGAATTTCGGTTCGATTTCGCCATACAGACCATAGATGGATTTTTTGCTTGGATTTTCCCCATTTTCCACCCGTTAAACGTGTGAATCAACCAATAAGCGTTCAGTCAATAGTGGAGCCAACATACTGAATGAAACGCAATCCACCTTTGCTAGCGATGCAGTGACATTTGGGAAACCTTCACATCCTCTCTACCCTTTCCTCTTAGATTACCAATATTTGCTTTCGAATAAAAGCTACCATCCCGAAAGCTCAACCTGCTACATACATTTCCCCAATACACAGCAGAGTGTGAACTCCACATTGCCGGACGGTGCAATAAGAGATTGAACGAATTAATTTAATTCTGCAAACAATACGGCAGCGCCCGTGACCAGTATTGCCAAAACCGACGACGACAATGGCGAACCCACCAACGGTGCTTATTTGTTTGTGTCTTCTTTTTTGCCGCTCCATGTCGTTACGTTTCTTTTTCAACTTTTAACCCAAGCTAACATGGACACCGTGCAGTAACGGACGATAGCAATGCATTAAAGTCGCTGGTAGCAGACGAAAATAAAAGTACAGCTGCAGCTGATAAAAAGGTGAAGGGCAAAGGATTGAAATTAGCAATTAAACTGCACTTCGAAATAGTCAGAAACTGTTTTCTACCGTAGATTAGGACTAAATTTATTGGAAAACTCCTACGTGAGTACCGCCAAAGCGAGTCGAATGGTAACGTAAGTGTTAACGCGATGGGCAAGCAAACGCGTTCCGTGCATCATTGCACCGAAATTTGCGCGTATTTTATTTGGATTGCAGCGATAACTCGAGACAGGTTTAAGGCTCGGAAGAAAACTACATTTTTGGAACAAGCCCAATTTTATCATAATTTATTACACTTGCTAGCTGATGGTTTAAGCAGACGGCGAAACAAATGCTGCAAGTGCGGACGTGCTAAATTGATGCTGGCAGTCGTTGGTCGTTGTTGCAGAATATGGCCAAAGAGCACTCTACACCTGCCCAAGTGCTGGACCAGATTGTAAATTGAGTTCATTATCCTTCGTCCACCTCTGTTGTGATGCACTATGCCATCGTTTCGATAGAACAAGACTGAAAAAGCTTATAGGTACTAGAGTCGAAAATCTCTTTCCCTCAATGAAACTGGATAATTTGATAGTCTTTTCAAGTAGTTTTTCAAACCTCTTCCAGCACCTAAAAACATTTTGCAGCTATGCTGGGCTCATCGTTACTTACGGGAGTGATTGTTAGCTTTACATAATCGAATACAAGCTCGTAAACACAAGCGATTCTCCAACGCTAGTCGTCAATCCTTAGACTTGGATATAATCCTAAGCGATCGATTAGAGACTCTCCCTTGCGCTAATCATTACCTTTCGATCCGCCCGAAGGAAAGATAATGACCAAACGCCATACATACGGTGTTATTTGTCACAAGATTTCATGCATCACATTCTTCCGATGAATTCTCTTGAGGTTACAGGGCCACTACTGCTAACGGGTAAAAAGCAGCTGACACCACTGTTCTCCAAAGAGTGACGACCACCGGAAGGTACTCTACATGGATCGCATGTCACCGGATGCTACTCACCATCGATCCAAAGTTGTTTTGGCTTGTTGTCCTTCCAACGAACTAGCTCGCCGAGATTGCTGTGTGCTAGATTCACCTGCCAAAAAAGCTACTACAACAACAACCAACCTACAACCCGAAACCGAAGGTGTGACACAGAAAAATAACAGACTGCAGCGATTAAGTGACATTCTGCTAAATCGTGCCCTTTCTGGTGAAATCTCATCTTGCCAACGATTTTGGTGTTGTTGACGACACCCTAACACTAACGACGCAGGCAAGAGAAATTCGAACTCGGGCCCGAGCCAAACCCTGAATCGTATGCAGGACATCTTGATAAGAAAAAAATGAGGCAACGAATGTTGGGCACGAAAAATGAACTCGCCGCACGAAACAAATGGCGGCTCCCTGATGGTTTTCGCATCAGGTAATCTCCACCGTACTTCGTCTATACCGGCGCCAACACACCAAGGGAAAGATATTTCGCTGACATGATTGATTGTTGCACAGCCAGGGCTCGGTGGACTGCCTGTAACGATGTTGCCTCGGAATCGGAAGGACACGATTAATTCGCAACAATTAGGTGAAAGGTGGACGGTGACAAATGTGTTAAGACATCATCATGCCAAAGTAAGTCAAAGCGAACGAGGCTACCATATTGAGGGTGGATTTTTTTATACGCCATTGGCATTTTCTTTTAGTATTTTTATTTATAAAAATAAAATATTTTACTTATTTGCAGTTCCATAAACAATCCATTTAAAAACAGAAGTTTTGGATGAATTTATTTCGATTCCGAAAGTACGATCACCTACCCACAAGGAATGAAACATCGGAAGTATAACCTTATCCTTTGAAAGTTAAGAAATGGACCATTGTGGACATTTATCAGTGGACATTTATTTCTCATTTATTAGAGGGTTTTTTCTAATTATAATTTCTTCCCTAGCTACTTTCTGTGAAAAGTAAAAACCAATAATTATTCTTCTTTCTTACAACATCGAAAGCGATAGCGACATTCCACTCTCGGATGCACTCAACATTGTATGCACTCAAACACGTCACACAAAGTCCTCTGCAAGCCATCTTCGATTCCAGCTGTTCTGGTAATGTCAAGGTCAACCCAGCCGGGCAAGACCAATTAAACCCCAGCGATCATTACCCCGAACGATGGCCGGCAGCGGTCAAAGCGCGTGAACCACCGTCACGCAGAAAACGCTTGACTGAGCGGCAGGTTCGTTGCCGTTTGTCAAAGAATGTCCTACGATTGTCATCGACCTAGGTCGTTGGCTGGCAGTCCGATCAAGTGATCAGAGGAGCACAGCTTTACATTCACGTTTCTCTGACCGATGCTGGGACAAGCGTTGATTTTGATTTCAAATTTAACAAACTTTCCAACATGATTCACCAACCTGTTGCGGGGTTTCTCAAGAAACAACCCATATTGTCTTATCCATCCAGTTTCGGGAGCGTAACTCTGTGAGATTCTACTTTTCTACCGACTGTTTCTCTGTCTTCGCGGTGAACTTCTGCTCAACGTCTTCATCACGTTGATGTGGATGAGTAAAATCGTAGCGAACCATTCCGCCACCGTGGAGCAACAAAAAGGGCCACAACTGGTACGCACTTTGTTTGCCCGGCACGCGTCTTTAGGTCGGTAATTACGTTTATGCAAATTACGCTCCAATTCCACGCTTCACTGTTTATCAATTGTCGCCCTTTAACACCATCGCTTCCTAGTAGACGCATCCTTCGCTCTGTCATGCCACCTCTTGCTGGTAGTGAACAAACTGGGCTGATTATAATTTTATTCAAATACGCAAAACCTGCCCTAACTCGTTATGGTCGCGGAAAACTGTAAATACATTGCTTCTCTCCCGTCCGACCTTTGTGTCCGATTTGTGGCATCTTCAGCGCCGAGGTTTAGCCCTCCTCGGACTTTCCCCTATGGTTGTGGATTTGCCTGCCAACGGAGCAGAAGCATTTCAAATATTTCCTACCGTACGTTTCCGATTTCTTTGTTATGCTCGAAAACGTTGTAACCATCTTTCAACTATTTACTTCGGTCCATTATGAGAAGGCGAAGGTACTTCAGCCATTTATTGATTTGATTACGTAAATTGTTAATTTCACTTTCCCGTAAAAACTGCAATCAATATTTTTAAAACATTATTCACCGATTTTTTTATGGAAAAGGAACAGAATTCACATTCCTGAGTTATTGAAAATAAAAACTGAGATGAGATGCTTGTTGGAGTTCCGACTATACTTTTATTCAAAAGAGATGTTGGAGAATATTTGACTATGCTATAAAGTTAATGCTGTGAAAAAGAAGTATCAAGAACCCCCATCAGTATCATTGCGTAGCAAAACTTTATTATGGACACAATAAAACAAAGCAAGGAAAGGAAATATGGAAATTAAACATTAATTAATTGAAACATTTCGACTTTCAACCAATTCGAACATTATGTTCCTTTCACGTAGCATTCCCCAATGCAATTAAACATGGTGCACCATCTAACATTAACTTTAACACGGTTGCCTGGGTTACTCAACACCAGTGTGGTCTGTACACTCATTTTCTACCCAACTCCGTTCAAAAATTATCATAAAAGGAATTGCTTTATAACCGATCTCCAGGGAGTGCCATTTTATTCAGCGATTTTCGCAAGCGGCCTCCAGATTTCAGTGCCGAATCCCTTTATCCTTTGATATTGTTTTATAAGACACCTCGTTTAACACTCCTGCAGCGCTAACGCTACCGAGTGTTGCTCATGAATTTTTAAAGCATACAAATTTATTAAAGAATCTCCCCTTTACGACGCGGACTAGCTCATTATGCAAATGTAGTCAGGATGACTATGAGATGAACGCTATTGTGCCGCTTGTTTACCACGATGCCATATCCTTCCGAGCATGGGGCCAACAAACAGATGTCGTTCCCCAGCTCTTGTTGTGTGCCTCTCTACCTCCTCAAATCTTCCCATAATGGGAAAAAGAAGCGTCTACCATCGACAGATTGGCTTAGCTTCGTCCCATAGATTGCATGCCTAGCCTTACAATCAAATGCCCTCTGCAGTTGCAACAACAAGCTCTCGCTCTCGTAAGCCCATTCTCGGTTCCCGCGGGCCAAATTCAATTCGACCCAACCGTTCAATGGCGCGCTACCCTGGAATCCCGTCGTAGTGGAATGTTGCTGTAACTATTGACTGGTAAACTGATAAACTGCATCATCGTACTCGTGCCTCTAGCTCTACCAGCTTGCTATAAATAGCCGCTCAAGCGCTGTCTCCGGAGAGCACTGACTCTGTGCTGTGGAATTCAACGCACGCTGGCTAAACTTGCCAATATGCCTGTAGGCTTTTCCCGTAACTTACCTGTTGCTCCTCTGCAATTGCACCTGGAAAACATTTTTCGTGTCTGCTTCGCTGTCTGACGGCTTGTTTGACGCGTTTGGGCACACATGTTTTCTTCATGTACAATTATGCTACGATTGATCTCTCACTTTTTTCTACACTGCCCGCTGGAAAACGAGACACTTTAACTTGCTTAACACGCCGTCACTAATTCCCATTGCGCGCCAGCTAACAGTAAATAACGACCAGCGTACTACGTTCGCGTTAAATTTTGGCAATCAATTAAGCAAATTAACTTGTGTGCTGAAGTCGGAATCCAGTCCAATCCAGGGGGTTCCAACCGGCAGCGAAAATGGTGGGGGCACTGTAAATTTTCGACTGTCCGAAACAAAACAACAATTGTTCGACAACACTATCCATCACCTGCCAGTGAGACAGCGCTAATGGGAGCACGGATAAATATTTTGCAACACATCGGCTATAATGATTTACATCAATAAGCAACTCATTACGGTTGATGATGTAATTGAAAATCAATGAATCATAATGGGATGAGGTGTTGGGAGGGATATGTGTCGATTGCTCAACTGGAAAACAAATATGGAACGCCCAGGCTATTTTTTGTTTAGCTTCTTGCCTCGATTGAATCTCATTTACATGCAAACAAATTCTTCTAATTTAATTAAACTAATATTTTTTATGGATCAAATCATAAGATTCGAAACATATTATCAATTGCACGTTACATTAGCTACTTGCATTTACATAAGATTCGGATTGATTCTTAGGAACCGGCTGCCCCTCAATACTTTACGCTTTTTTTAATTTAAAACTTAAAGGATTTTTTGGGATTATATCATCCGATGCTGGCTTTTACATATGATGGCATGAAAGCAAGTTGTGATATCCCCGAAGGTTTTTAAACATTGATAAAGTATTATATTTAATAATCGCTAGTCTATGGGTCGTTCGGTGGCATGATGCCGGTCTTCACACGAACGGACCGGCCCAAAATCCCATCTGAACCAATCACCTGTGCTCAGGACTGACTATCCAACTACGGGTGAATAGAGTAAAAAACGAGAAATGCTGGGGCCTAGATCCTCTAGACCTCTTGAGGTCGTTGTGCCGATAAAGAAGATGGCTTTGTATCAGTAGCGCAATAATCAAAAAGTAGCCCAGAAATTACATTTAAACGGTCACAATAGTTTCATAATTCATGATATAATACAACCATAAATTACTCTGATCTCTCTTCAGTTGTCGAATAAATCTTTCGCCTTTTACAACCATAAATGATACAACCATTGTACATAAATAATTAAATTGATTAATTATCTCTCCCTAATTTTATCCCTTTATTAACCAATAAAAAAATATTTATCATTATCTTTATTGCTTTGACATGTCATTTAATTTTCTATTTTTTTTTTTTTTTTCATGAAGAAAAACCATGGCAAAATTTATTTCCATTCTTTCCATTCATCTTAAAAAAAAATAATTAAATTACATTTCTTACCCTGAACGTTTGAGAGTATTGCAGTTACTCATCGATTGCCATTGTTCCTTCCCCATGCTGCAGTGATATTAAAGAGTAAAACTTAATTCAAGTCGCACCGTTACTACACTCTAACGAGACATGTTCCGTTTCCGGGAAAACTTAACACAGACCATCGCTATCATCAACTGATTGTAGATGAGCCTTCACTTCGGGACAAACGATCTACACGGTTGAGTCAGCAAAAATTACGCCCGCCAGCAGAAAAGCAATCTCTCGCTTGACGTGCTGCCTGAGCTTCTGCTACTACTGATACTGCCTAGATTTTCACAAGACATGGCAGCATGGCAGGCTCGGTTGACAGGAACAAAATGAACAGGACACTTTGCACCACCCAGGCTAAGGGGAAAAAAAGTATCCAAGGGAACGCCAAACAGAACCTTCATGCTGCGTTGTGTGATGGGCTCTAACCAATATACTGCAGTATCCAACCTAGCACTAGGAGTCAAGTGGTTGCGTACGGACGTGGCAATGTGAGACAATGATATCTTAATAAATTACTCTATCGTTTGCTTCAGACATTTGCTTTTTCCGAATATCTACTACGTTCACGGGACGGATTGTTCTCCACCGGGAAGACGACTCCAGCGCCAGTGTAAGGAGAAGCGTTCAAAAAGGAGCCGATTACTTTCGGGTAGCCCTTACATACCGTTCTCGGTGAAAATTGTCTCAGTTCAGTCTCTGACACGTACTGTTTCGTTTTTGGTCGTTAGTCATGCTATTCCGACAAAATGGATTGCATTACTACTCTCGAAAGCGCTTTTAAGAACGCTTTTCTCATGTCCTGCTTAATAAACGCATTGGCCCTTGGTGGAAAGCATATTTCACATGGTAACTGCTGAATGCCAGCGGAGTAGTTTGAATCAAGGTTCAAAATACTGAACATACTTTCAGTTCATAATGTGCATCTCTTATTTTTCACATTTATAATATTTTACTTTTAACTTCACTTTTATGAAGCTTTTCCAACCAAAAATTACATGCCACATTGTATGCATTCCCGATTGATTGTTCTTGATTGAGGCTTGACCAAACGCTACTACTGATAAATGCCTATATTATTCACCAGCAATCGAAGGCTCTACACATCAAGTCAAGGTCAAGTTCAGGTGCAGATCATAATGGATTACCAGCAGCGAGCATCGTGAAAACCCGGCAGGCCCACCAAACCACTAACGATTGCATGTCTATGATCGTTTCCAGTCAGTTTAAACGCATAATTATGAGTGGAACAGCTGTTGCGGCTAGTAAAACGAAACGAAAGAAAAATAGTGTAAAAAGCTGCACCAAACAAAAGAAACGACGCTGACCACATTCTGCTGCTAGTGAGCATAATTTATTAAGAAAATGACCATATTTAGTGACCCATCCAGCCGCAACCGTGGAAGCTATGCCGACGTGCATCACGAAAAAGCCGTGAGGATATCGACTGTTATTTTTTACGACAATGTTCCACGCTTTTAACCGTCCTACCCTGAATGGCTGAAGATAGATAGATGCATCATGGCCGGTGTCGGCGACCGGCGATGGGAAATGGCTTCACTCTTCATCAACAGATACTTGACATCCGTTATATGGTAATGTAACGCACAAGTAACTGATTCTTTATAGTGAGGTTAGTTTTAATGCGTTGATTGCGTGCGCGAAGAAAAACCAACACTCGATCCATATTAGATTATGAGCCGTTGGAGCGTATGATCTACTCCGCCGGCCGATCATGCTACATCTCGCCAGATGTTGCGCGCCAAACGAACTGGATGCTGTACGACATAGCACTGTCGCACGGAGGTCTGTCAGCTTTTTGCCGCCACACGAACCGTGGCCGAAGCTCTACAACGACGATCGAGCGCTTACGTCACAGCAATCATCCCTTCTTTCGTCATCCACCGGGCTTTAACCGCAATCAACCCCGTGGGAGCTTTAGTGGCGTCATCGTCACGATCACAAACGAGCACGCGCGTTCAAGTTCAATGCTGAGGCCAGTCTTCAGCACACGGGGCGGCACGTTTGGCGTGTTTGTCGTCTTTCCCACTCTGACAGCGGTACACAACAACCGTCTCGCTTCGATTGAACGTGTTTGTTTACCGTCGGATCGTTTGCGACTGTGTGCCACTAAGAAGCGTCCAACACAGTCGACATTGCCCCTGGCCTGATCCACCACTCTTGCCCACGATTTTGCCTTTCCGGCCGAACAAAAACTAGCGCGAACCATCCGCTACGCATGCCACCACCCCATGCGTTTGGGGGCGAAACTGGATTCGTGTCCCGTTGGAGCTTCGGCTTGTTTGTCCCGAGTCCCAATCGAAGAAGAGCTTCCTGTGGGATGTCTTCGGTAAGAGCTTTTCTTCTCACTCGCTTTCTCGCACCCCTTCTCGTATAATCTTTCTCGCTTCTTTGATCGTAGAATGAGATGCTTTTTTTGCGTGCTCGATCGCATGAGCTTCCCGAAGAAGAAGCATCAAATGCGCTCTCACTCGCTCGCCAAGCTTTCGGCTTCCTCTTGACCCCCGTCAGCATGGGTGGCGCGAAAGGGGAGGAAAAGGAAGTAGAACTGTTGGAGAACGATCGTGAATGGTGGCCGAGTCCGGGTGGACGGCAGAACAAACGATCCGCGATCCGCAAACCGCGATCCC
The DNA here is from genome assembly GCF_943734725.1 of Anopheles marshallii. Taxonomy (NCBI): domain Eukaryota; kingdom Metazoa; phylum Arthropoda; class Insecta; order Diptera; family Culicidae; genus Anopheles; species Anopheles marshallii. The sequence continues at coordinate 49,980,802 of NC_071326.1, read as the reverse complement.
GAAGAAGGTATATAAGTAACTGCTGTAATCAGCACCGGAGCAATACTTTGTATCCGTTCGCGACTGGCCGCGGTCACAGGCGCAGTTCGACCGTACGTCCATATGAGTGTGTGCCTGTGAATGAGTGTTCCTGCAGGAGGATCTTATCCATCAAGGATCCCAACAGTGAAGAAGATCTGTGCTCTGTGCTATACTTAAAGAATAGTGCGTGAAGTGTAACGTTTCCAACGCATAGTGCAAAATTGTAAAAACTTTGCTCTTAAATCATTACTGTTAGAGTGATTTCGACTGCATCGTATAGAACTTTCCAACATAACCCATTGTAGAACAATCGGGACAAAACGGAATTACGGAAAATTAAATTTATAAAACGCATCGATCTCGAAACTAAGTCCTGCAGCATCTTGCAGCGCCCTCAAAGTGTTATTGCTGCTGAAGCAGAGCTACGAAAAAGTTGGTGAAAGTTCGTTTCGTTCTTGCATCGTATCCGCGTGTACCTTGCTGAAGGGACAGTTCTGGAATTTTAACTCAGACAGTACAGTGAACCGGCACCATAACCCAGGCTGCATATATTCAGTGTACAAAAGCAGATCGAGGTGCTTCCAGATTTAACCGATTTTGGCATCGTTGAAGGTACGTGGTGATAATGTGAACATGTTAAGCAAGCTTTAAACGTTTGAAGAACACAGACAAAAAAAACCGACAATATTCTATTTCATGCTCAAGATTTACGAGCCGTGTAAGTGATAATCATCTTCATGTCATGCAAATTATCGGCTAGCATACGGTTACGGAATATGGTTCGGGAACCCCTCGTTGAGGTTAAAGTAGCACCAAGAGTGCCAAGTGGATTGGTCATAAATTTTTCACTCCATTCCCCCTGATTCACGGTTGATATGGCGATGTCTCGAGATTCCTTGCATATCTGCACTCTACCACCGCAAAACCGGTACTTTTTCCGAATCGTTTCGCAGTCGCCCCCAAATCGAATCGATCGCCCCTAAGGGAAGGAAGTTATTATTATGAGGACAGTACCTGTCGTGTTCATGCGAGTGGGGTCGAGGAAAACCGATCCAAAAAATGTTCTTTTTCTTCAACCCGTGCAATATTCTTCATTGGTGAAAGTTGTCCGAACATGTTAGGTTCTTTAGGTCACCTCCCCGATCGCAGTGTATTGCTGTTTTAGTTAGCTCTGTAAGCAAAGGGTGAAGTTTTTTTTTACAATTTTCCAAATTGTTCGCCAGATAAAATCAATTTACCTCTTGTGGTAATTTAAATTTATGCTTTCCCGATGGCAGTGAGTAAATCACGTTTCAGAACTTCGAAATCTCCTTTCCCATTTAAATCGCTCGAAGAATAAAAATAACATTGCAACCAGTTCCCTTTTATTACACACCGAACCATGCGGTATTTCATAATGAACTCGTGAACCACATACGGAACAAGTTAACTGTTAAGGGGTTTGCGTCCGATTTGACTTGCACACCTGATCGTGAAGGACAACGATGTGGAAAACGTATGGAATGCATTCGACCCCGAAACTGTGTTGCCACAAGATCCTTTTTATCATTCCACAAAAGAACGAGCCATGGGAGAATAATGTAATTATGATTGATCTTCCCTTTTCGCTCCATCCCATTTGCCGATCATTTTGCTTCCAATTATGTTGTATATGATTATGGAACCGACAAGAACGTCAAACAAGCGTCACGCATCTTCGGCTCGGTAGCGGTCACGAGGTAAAGAAAACGACACGTTACACTTCGTTTAATTTTTGACGATAATCGATTCGGAGCGCAATGCATACCGCACTGCTTTCGCCCCGCAGCGGCTGCATCGAAATGCTTGTTATTAAGTTGTGTACTTTGGAGACGTTTTGCGAATGACATTAACCAAATGAGTGTGGCATTTGCTCTTTCGGCACGCTGTCATTGGTTTGTTCCGGAAGAAAACAAGTATACTCGACGTAACAAAAAGATGCGCTACACTCTTTTCGTGACGAATTCGGCTCATAACAATCGCTGTTCAACATGCTGTTCGACAGCATTGGATGACCTGTTGGGCTGGGTTGTACTTCTCACGATTATGCTAATCATCGTCCGGTCAGCTGATGCGGTAGTCGCTTGTTGAATGCTACAATTTAGAGCACTCAATCTACACCGATAATCCACGGCGTCAACGAGATCACACAATCGGAACAATTCGGACATCATCACGATGCCGCCATCTTTCCTCATTAGGATCGTTCGTAACGTGATACGACAGCGGATGTTTTGCTGTTCTTGCATCTCCCTAATGGACCCATCAACACTGACCCGCGAGGTCAACTCGGCAAACATCCGTCGCATTCCAGCTCGACCTAATCGTCGTACAAGTTGTGTATATAATTCCTCGATAAAAAAAAAACTAAATCCCTTTTACTCATCGCACATTACAGTCGAGGTCTGTGCTGGAGTTCGCTAAATCGATGCTATGTCCCGTGAATAAACATAATCCAAATTATCGTACTCGTGTGCACACTCATTTACACGCATACACAGAAACACACTCACACACATACAACGATAATTAATAGGCAAGCGACTTAAGCATCCTCCTTGGCGCATCTCTGCGCGCACGAAGCGACTAATTAATTTTGCCACATTGCCTTCAACTGTGCGGTCAGCGTTACTCCACGGCATTACCCGCGACCGGTTCTGCTCTTAGAGCGCTTTAACTAAATATCTAGAATCGATCGGATATAAAAGTGATGATGTGCTGTGTCTTTGATTTTATTGCACCTAGCACCGGCACAAAAGTCTTGTGTTTCGAAAAAAGATTGATGATTTCCTTTCGCGCATCCATCCCAATACGGGTTCATTCTAATTAACCTACCAGTTAGACATGGTAAAAACACTCGAAACAAAATGTTAGGAAGCACTCATTGTGAAAATTTATTTATCAGTACCGAAAGCCTACCATTTAACCTAAACCTTCCGCTTTTTCTGTCTTCCGCGCAACGTATTCAATGATTAACAGCATAATCGCCGAAGAAGCTTCCTCCAAAAAAGCAAACGAACTCCCGCTTATTTAATCGCGCAACGACTTCAAATGGCCTTGACATTCGTTCCGCTTCATGATTGGTCAGTGCGTTTCCCGCAATACCACCCGACAAGCTCATTTTCATTTTTCCCACACACACACACACACACACACACACTAGCATCAGAAATCACTTCCAACGGCCCCGTATTTTCAACTGTCCAGCGGTCTCCAAAATTGCTACCGAAAGCATTGTAATCCGGGGCTTCGACATGCTTGTCCATGAAGACAGTTTAATTAACCTTAACAGACATGAGCCGCAACGTCATGTTGCATGTTCTGTTCAGTGCAATCGTCACCCGGAACATGGTTGGTAACTGTCAATTGTCCAATTTAATGATAAGAACAACGCGCTTCCGTAACCGAGCATTACATTGCGCATTCTTTAGCAAAACCGCGCCGATTCCACCTGAAGGCCTTCGGTTTTGGTGATGATGATCGGTGCATTTAAAATCACAGCTTGATGTTTTGTGTGTGTTAGTTTTGATTTCAGCTATTTTATTTATTTCTCTTTGTATATGTTTTTTTGTTTTCTTTTCATACCTTCCAAAATTTACAAATCGTTCGTTTACGATTCAGTCCAACCAAACCGAACCAGCGCCGGTTTTGTATGGTCTTCAACTAAATACGTGCCGGTAGGTGACCGATTGTGTGTCCAGCCAGGCATCATTGGCCTGCCCGATCAATTACCGAATTTTAATTTGATGACACGCTTCTCAACACCACTGTGAATACTGACGACGATGTGCTGCATGTCCTCGATCACCCTGAAAATACGACGTGTGCTCGGGATGTTTCCCGGTATGGTACATGGTGGCTAAGATTACCAATCCGCGGAGAATTTGGGTCCTAATTTTGGCATTGATCAGTATTCCATGTGGATGGTGAACAATTTGAGCATTCCCAGTTATGATTTCGTTTGGCCGTTTAGCCGTTTTCTTCCAACGATCTTATTGAACAAAATGGGGAAGAATTTCACATACAATGACGACATTGGCGTTAATCTGGGGCATACGAATGAATACTGATCAGAAAGGTGAAATCAAACGTAGGTTAGGTTTTCGCTTTTTTACCAACAAATTTTAAATAGTGAAAATTCAGTTTCTCCATTTTTGATATTGACAAATATTTGCATCTATACTTCGAGGAGAGTGAAACAACTTCATGTTTATATTTTCCTACATTCAAAATCCAATCTACTGAATCATGCAATTTATAAAGAAAATTATTAGGAAAATCTCTCTCGCTCGGGTAAATACCGCATCCATAGCAAACAAAGTGATCGAAAGTGATCGAAAGTGATCGTATGTAAAATTGACCCGTAGATTTCGATACAAAAGACTGCAACCGTACAGCAAGCAACGAACCCCAGGAATCCCTATATTTACATGTTGCTTCTTTTGTTCGCACCATGGCGGCTTTGTTCGTTTGTTCGTTTGTTAAAATAAAAACCCCTAATCGGTTAATCGATCCCGTGCCGTCTTTGTGTAAAGCGCACCCAAGCCGTTGCTGATTATTAATGATGTAAAGGTGCTTCATTCCATTGTTCTGCTGACACATTCACTTATCGCCTATTTGAGTCATATTTAAACCGCATCAAAGAGACTGATAATCACGATGATTTTATTTTCCATACGAATGAAAATGAAAGAAACGCACATCTTGGCGTGCGTCATGAACTATAATGAACAAAGCAGCTAAGCGGCATTAATTAAAAACGATACACCTTACATCGTGTGCAAAAGTGAACCCATCGCCAAAGACATACAGAAAGGTTTTGTTTGTCTTATGTATTAAACGCTTTTGGGATAAAACACAAACAGTGCCAAAAACCTGATTTCGTTAATAGCTTCTAACCTATCGGATGTCAATAACGCGGACTGACTTTTATCCTTTGCGACTCAAACATTCTCACCTTCACAAGTACGCTCGACATCATCAAACTTTTGCAGACATCGTTCGCAAAACTTTTACGATCTCCGGTTCACTCTTTTTTCAATCTGCTTTTACCGCGTCTTGGTTTGCCGAGCCATGTTGCTTCTTGGGTAGAATAGCGAGGTGAATCTTCGCCTCAATGCTCGTCATCCGCAACATCACAACTAGTGTGCGGTCCGTCTTCAGCGAATCCCACCGGTGACCGGGCATTTACAACATGCTCCAGGAATTTGCATAATTTCGTCATATAAAATAATAAACGCTCTCGTGTGTACACGGCACGAGTATGACGATTTGCAAGCGCCACACCGACCCATCGACCAGTCCGCGTCCGAATGACATGAAGACGGCCAGAGGATTCAACAATACCGCAAGCAGCCAAGCAACCGACCGATTCAAACTAACACCGTGGCGAGTCATTAGCTTGGTACGGCTGCATTAACTACCGGCATTTGCGGGGGTCACCCGCATGTAGCGAAAACATGTACCAACACAAGTCGCAAGTTCAAGGCCTATGGCATCATCAGCATCATCATCCTCATCATGAATCTTATTCGCTCCGTCCATTAACTTCTTCATACTTCATTCTTTAAGAACACGGATAACAGAACCATTAGGGAAACCCCTCGCACAACACACACGCACATATCATCTCACGTTAGGTGCTCCTAAATGGTTTCACTGCGTATGTAGCAGTCCGCATGCCGCAGATCGAGGGAATGTCTTAGCGAAAGATCGTTCACCTCGATCGATGTGAAAGTCTGAGACGGACTAAAAAATTGGGCCACCAGTATTGATGGTGACAATTTTTCAGTGACACGCACCAACACCAAAAAAGCAGCTTCAAAACCATTCGCAGCCAGTTCTGTCTTTCGTCGGAACCCGACGTCGCACGCCAAAACAGGGAAGAAAAACAATCGGGTGGATGAGCTTTGCAAACTTGACCCATCGGACCGGAAAGAAGATAATTTTTCGTTCTTTTTCCGCCACACACCGCTGTTCAAACACATTAACCAGCTCCGGTGTATTCCAGTTCGGATTAAGAGAAATGGGCGGCGCGACATACATTTTTGCCGATACATTCAGCCCTGCCGAACCCCATTCTCTCATCTGTTACCGTTGCCGTTCATCCCACAAACATCTTCAACAAGTGCGAAGAACGAGAATACGGTTAATAAAAATAAAATTTCCCACTTTATTGTCCGACCCAACGGGAACGCCATTCGGGCCGCCTGGGTAGAACTTTGATAAACAAAGCATTCGCTAAAAATAAGGCCACAGAAGGAACGCGATCGCATATGCAAAGTGGGTGAAACCAGTTTTTTGTGTGTACTTTTTTCCTTTTTCATTCTTACTTCAACTTTTGGAAATGGCAACATTTCAACTAAACCTTCGACACACCGGATGAACAGCAAAACTGGCGACAACTTAAGAACACCACTGGTCCCGGGAGAAATTCACTGCGATTTCTCAAAGAGAACACAGCAAATAACTGAACAAAAACTCCCCTCCCCAACGGTCATCTACCAAACTGAAGGTGACTGCATGTCGTATAAATGGCAAACAGTGATTCGCTTTAGTTTCTCCCAGCAAAACCACTAAATCGCAATGGAAAGTTGTGCACCCGTTTGGTTCACCTTCGCATTGTAGTAGTTGCTTGTCTTGCCGCTCTCACCTCGTTTCGCAACGTCCAAATAAGACCGTGCTAATAAGACCGAAAATTAGACCAAATGTCAGTTCGCGGAAACCTCACGGAACAGCCACGGACAGGTGGTACGTTCTGGTTTTGCTTCCCGTTTGCCTACTTCTTAAGGGACCAGTAGCGAAGAGAGAAAAAGACGAGTACACGAACAACATGCCGCAACCATGCACAAACGACATCTAAATCTGACAAGCGTTACCGAACTAGGATTAGTGTGCGGCGGGCTACATTCGCGCTCAATGAGATGCACGGGCGTGATACGATCGCGAAAAGAAAGAGCGCTTGAATTATTCATACCAAGCGCACGGCCCGGCGAAGCAAGATTCGTAAACGACCTTTAAACATGCGCCAGGAGCGCACGTAACGATGTAACCAAGTCCCAGAAAAGGAACGGGGGGTTGCCCCAGGCAGGGCAAAACACAAAACAAACATCCGCCACCTCTTCACCCGGATCGATAGGATCTATTCCCTATTTCCTTTGTTTAAGGGAATCAGATTGATCGATCGGCGGCATGTACAAAAAATCTGTGGGATGAGATCGCAATGCTAAATCGGTTTCGCTGAACGTAAAAAGACAAGAGCAACTCCGAAGAATTGCCCCAATGCCCCCGTATTTGATCGTATGTAATCAATAAATTAAAAGCGCAAAAGACTGCCCAAAAAGACGACGCCATTGCGAGGAAAGTGGAGTCGCCCGTGCGGGAACCAAGAAACACGGGTGAAAGTCGGATTAAACAAGGATAATCCTGCTTAAGCGCAATCGAGACCAATGGTTGTAATAATATTTTATTTAGCAGAACACCAGCATCATGTTGCCCGGTGTGTCCTGCTTTCCCATCCCCGAGAATTTTTTGCCTCGTACCTTTTGCTTACAAATTCAAAACTACCAACATCTCATGTTGACTCATAATTTTCTCCACTCCGCCCCCTCCTTCATTCACCCTAGAAGCCTCTTTTCAATGACCTTGTTGCAGACTGGCACTTTCTTTCTTTTTGCCCGAGGTCGAACAGTGCCCGTTTAATATGCCGTGGGCATCATCAGGTCCGTGGATGCATTTCGCTGATGCCCCAATGGATGCATTCGGGGCGTCTTACGTCACTCGATTGCAATCCAAACATCAGCACAGCAGTGTCAATCCTGCCACAGCTTACAGGCACCGTAGCTACTAAAGCCGATTCTCAATGGAGATGAAGAGAAACAAAAACCAAACGGAACGCCTCTCCTCTGATACATCGCCGTTTTCTGCACAAGTGTGAAGTGATGGCGTTCCCTTTAATAAACTCATCAGCACAAGGGAGCGCCCGGCGAACAAATAATTGAACGCAAGCGTTAATACGCACGCATTGTTGTTTCGGTGCGTTTTGTGTATTTGCTTTGCCGGTTTTTTTCTTCACATCGTTTTGGCGTTGTTTTAACATTTTTTCCGCATTTCGCACACCCCAAAATGCAACCGCAAACAGTTTTCCATTCTGTTGCCAATTTTCGTGCCGGATCTTGTTTTCTGTTTTCAGTGCATTTTTTACATCCCTATATCGGGCATGCACTCACGCTCGTATGTGGTCTTGTTTTTCATGTTGGCCCCCGTTTCGTTTCTCGGCATGGGAACTTAACGAACCATTCATAAATTCTCATCACTGCCATTACCCGCCGAAAAATGCATACTGCACGCCGTAAACCTCAAGCAACGACCACAATCACCACCTCCAGCTAGCTTGTGTCCAGCGACCGTCACACTGGCCGGACACCATTGCAATCGATTGCATTTTTGAACGAATTCACCAATCCCGGGAGGATAAAGTTGGGAATGATATAAAAGAATGCTTCTCGAACAGCAACAAAAATACTAGCAGCATCGAGGCCCCAGTCACGCACACACTCATACCCACACGGTTTGGTCCTTTAATAAACACGCAAGCAATTGATGCTGACAATGGGTTGAGAAAAGTAACGGAACACGCTTTGAAAAATCGACCGATAAACTGGAATCGATGGATGAACCTTTCCCTCCTCTTATCCGCCCGCTGGCCAACCGATCAAGGAAGCAGGAAATGGAAATCGCGAAACCCGCCGCTATCCACAATGATGCGGCCTTTGCTTCGAAAGGTGGGAAAAATCAACAACCCCCCTATACAAGTATGGCGGCAAGGTATTGGGAAATGAAAAATCGTTCACGGTGGCAGTAGCACAGCGACCAAAAAATGAACACCCATTTTTATACTGCTTTTGTGTCCTTTCCCAATCCGCACGTTGATGTTTATGCCGGTCGTTTCCTCTTGGACAGCGGCGTTATTATTTAGCAGCTCAATAGCGGTTGGTTAATTTTCCCCGGGCACAGCCACTCCAGTTTCCCCCCGTGTTTGGTACCTACGGAAGCGAACGTTCGATTGAAAATTGCATTTTTTACGTGCCAGGAATATTTGCGCGTTTTAGTATTTTTGCAATTCACAGTGCTTTCCGGCCCTGATCAAAATGGCCCAGCCGCACATCTCAACGTTTCCCAGTCAAACAAACAACAACACGATGGGCTAAAAGAGCACCGTCCTTGCTGAGCTGATTTATTTATTTCCAGACAGTTTATGTTGGGATTCCCTCCGCTTCATTCACTCTGTTACCAATCCCGTCGGGGTTGTTTTTTTTTCCTTTGTTATAAATATTTTTTAAATTCCGCTCCATGGAAAGTTGGTGCAAATTACCAGAATTACAGGTGCGGAAAGGATTCAACACAGCACAAATGCGGCTGGACTGCCTCGGTTGATTCAAATGTTAAGTAAACTAGAAAATTGATATGTAAATCATGAAATACAATAACAAAAATAGATTAGAATAGATAGATTATAATCATATACAAACCAATTTTAAAGACCCTTCAAATCAACCCCAACATTGAAAACATAAGCGTAAAAGCAAACAAGCATTTACGAATGTTCTATTTTTCCGCAAAGGACAAGGTATTTATTTTAAATTTAAGCATTTTTTTTTAAATTCAAGCTATAAACTATATTCTTAAAGAAAGCATTCAACAAAACATCAACAAACAAACAACAAAATATCAAAATTATTAATTATCTTATATTTGAAGCTGTTTAGCTTTTGTTACAAATCACTTCATTAATTCATATTTGATCAATAAAACAAAAGATATTTACATTATTTGTTCCTATAGCAGGAGCTAGTATATATCGATCGCTGTCAGATCAACCGTGATAACTCTATCAAAGGCACCTACAAATGCACATATCAGAGCATAAAAGTGCCCATGCCGACCCACGGGTTTCAATCGCACGTGCCACGCTGAGCAGACAGGTGCTTAAAAGCTTACGGTTCGATAGGAATCATGCGTGAATAATGGCTCCCGAAGAAATGATTTTCCGCCCTCTTGACTGTACCATCGATGTCGCATGCCGTGGGCCGACTGGACGCTAACGGCAACTTTGCAATGCACCTGATAGATAATTATTGCATGCACTCGTGCAATTATTACCGCTAGCTCGAAGGTGAAAATATATACGCAAGTGGCTCTTGTTCACAGCGGCTAACCATGGCATGAGATGAAAGCGCATTCTGCGGAAGCCCTTCATCGGCTATACTCGCGCCGTCTAACAGCGCACCCATGCTTGAAGGGTTGGATAACCGAGCATCATCCCGGGCGTCGCACTGGCCACCTCTAATTGATTTATGGCTTTGCCTCGTTGAAAGTCCTCCCTTGCCGGTTCAAACGAACATCCAAAAAGTCGTACACGGCCGAAAGGATTACGATCAATTTTCCAACAAAACACCGTACCTACCTTTGTCGGCTGGAAGCAGCCGCACCAAGGTTCTCGTGTTTGGCCGCTGATGATGTATTTCGGTCGCAGCTTGACCTCATGGTCAGCCTGGCGCCAACGCTATCGTCGCCGACTGCTGCGGAAGGATCAGTTCTAATTAGACACCAATCGATTCTGATTACCACCGTGCAATTAGCGAAAGTGTTTCTGCGACATCGTACGCCGAAGCACACAATTTATCCTTTTAAGCACCTTATACACTACCACATTCTTTAATCCTTATTTTTTCTTTCCTTCATTTCAGGTAAACTTTGGGCGAAAAATTTGCCAAATCTTGTCTTAACTACTAATTTATAACAGCGATCTTAAAGCGCGCAAGCTGATGTCAACAAAATAAGTAAGTAAGTATTGCCAAGGAAGATCTCGCTTCAGAGCTCTTTTGCGCCATGAAATACTCTAAATCGAATGAGGCTAAAGCAAAATTTCACTCTTTTGAAAATTCGAATTTGTAAACCATAGTTCATTTAAACAATCGTTAAACAGCCGATTAATGAGTTTAAATATACTTTTCAAAGAATACTTCAGGCTACTGTATTGAAATTGCAAGCCTTTAGAGATAAACCATGTAAAATTAACCATATTAAATGTAGGTCAAATTTTGATAAACCGTCCAATTAGCCAATAATGCTACCAGAACAAACCTGTCCTGGACCAATTGTTTGTGCAACCGGTTAAAACTGGTAGATCCGACTGGTACACATTACGACTCAAAATAACCTGCTCTAACATTTTTATGCTCCTAGACTAGAACCCCTATAAAACGAATGTTATGCATGCTTTTCTCCCACTTCTCAGCTGTTATCACCAACAAAGCGTGACAAGTTCGTAAAACCAGCACGGATTAAAATACCATAAAAATTTTGCATTCCAACCGGGTAGCCCGTCGACTGGCATTTGCCGAAAGCATCACGAGCAACGATTCTCATCCGATTAAAACACAATGAAAACCCATTAACGAGTGAATCGATTCTTTTTGAAACATACACCACCACTTCCTTTCGATTTCTTCGTCCGAAACCCATTACCCCTATCATCAACGCTAATGGTGTTTTATTTCTCAAACGTTTGTCTAATGACTCAACTGCGGATATCATTGTTGTCGTTGTTCGGTGAGATCTTTGGGCGCGTCACAATATCGGTGACCTACTAAGATGCCGAAATCGAGCCGCCGCCTCGAACCACCGACGGTTTCCATCCAGTGAACGTGACGGCACGTGACATCAGCGCGTACGCAAATGAGGACACCTACCCGTATTATTTCTCCGCATTCTTTGTGTAAGAAATCTTGCCCCCGTCTGTGCGCTGAGAGATTCTGCATCACCAAATGGACCACAGCCCTTTGCCGTGTGAGATCTTTCGCGCAAAACTGCAACAAATCTCTGTACCACGTTGCTCGGCGAGCTTATTGAATTACCGAATGGTGGAAATATGAGCATCCCACTTCGGTGTCTGCAATATTCGCCCCACGTATCCACCACGGGAACTACGTGGGAGAAGGCGATAGAGCGGGATGGAAGTGAATTTGCGGCGACAACGCGGACAAAACCACCGTTGACCCATTTTGCAACTCACGGGGAAACCGGTTCGATAAAGATCACCCCAAACTCATGTCCTCACCTATTTATTTAGTAGCTGGTGGAGTTTTGATTGCTGTTTTTTTTTTAAGTCTTCTATGTCCTTCTTTCCATGGCACCCAACATCCTACTCGTGAAAACGGAACATCATATGAGGAGCACTGGTGTTTTTCCCCCTCGTGTGGAAATTCTGGTGTACCGGCAAGTGCAAGTGCAGCACCCGCGAAACACGGCGCACCATTAGAACTACGAAAGTTCAGATGATGTGCCAGTTCGATTGGCGACGAAAGAAGCCCGCAAGTTGCGATGGAAAGATCTAGCGGAATTTTGTGTTTTTCTCCGCACATCTCGATGCACCCTGCATCCGCACAACCAGGGTGACCATAATTTAGCGCAAGTCGTGATGGTTCGCGAACCGTCTGCATCGTTCCACCAAGCGTTCATATTCTTTTTCGAACCTTGCTGGCGGTACCATCGAACCAGGCTGGAAAGATTCGTCTGTATCGCGAACCTAAATACGCAAAAAAAGCTCAGCAATAGATTGGCTCTGTAGATCCTCTTGTGTGTGCCTCGACTGCAGCCTTACGACAACACGAGCCCGTTTAAGCAAACACGCGAGTACATGAACTTTGATAACCTATTATTAAACGATTCCTGTACGAGGTTGAACGTGCCAACTCTTAATGCAAAGTGATAGTGTGCCGGGACCGCTGATAAATTAGACCATGAAAAAAATGATGAGACCTCGATAAATCTCCACTATTTTAATACAAAATAAAGCTAAGCGACATGCTAAGAGCAAAACATACGCTTGTACATCAAAACATCCATCATACTACCTGACTTTACCAGCTTTGTTCTTGCATCGTAGAGGGGAGAACATCATCATTGCTTCTGGCATGCGGTCGGGATGCCCTAACAAACGCATTACTTCCTGCAATCTATCCATCCATCTTGGCCAATCACAACATTCCAAACGTCTCACGGCAGAAAGACGACACACTCAGCCGTCAGCCAAACGTTACCATTAATTAGTGCCTAGCGGGAAGTTTATCGTCGTTGGCACGGAGGCTTTAAAGTACAAAAAAAAACCCAACCATACATAGACAACCTCGAAAGTTTGTTGCACGGTAACGTTTGTCAGTGCGTTAGGAGATAATTGCAACAAAGGCCACATACTCCTGCATGCCTAATAGAAGATGCTCCAACCAGCTCAATGCACACACGGTAGCAACTTGACAACGAGATTTTTTTTTCTTTCCAAAGCTTCATTGTACCACCTAGTCGTGGTCGCGATCCATCTCGTCTGACAATTGCTCCTGTCATGTTGTACAATGTGCAAAACTAGACGATCAAAGCGTGGTTTCCTTCTCCTTATTATCGCGTGCAAAGGGAGTAAAAGCGCTTCGATCCTTCCCAGAATTCACAACATTCAGACCATTCCGCTAGACGAACAGATGTGAAATACGTTATGTTTCTCCGCTACCCATCCGCAACCAGATCCCTCATCCCAAGCCAAACGAGAATGATTGATTGCAGACGGGAATTATTTGATGAATCATTTCGCACAGGCACACTTTAGTCATTGAACTTTATCATCACATCATCATCATCGTCATCAGTGCCGCCGACGGCCGCGTGTTTTCTCGTGTGGAGCTTTAAAGCAGTGCGAAAAATCGCGGCTCGCGGTATGATCATCGTTCGTGTGCCTCGAGCCTGCCTTTGGTCGGATAGGTATCATCCCTTCGTCAAGCAGCAGCAGCAGCAGCAGCAGTGGCAACAAAAATGAAGGCGTAAGAAACCGAACATTCGTGGCCAATTTTAACCCACCATGAGATCACTCTCGATGCTTCATCGTACTAAAAGGGGAATTGATTTTCCGTTCTCAAACATTGCCGGGCTTTTTTTATGTTGTTATTCTAACTACTTTTTTACCTATTATTCACTGCCACCATGGTCCAAGACACTGACAGGATGGGTAATAAATTACCTCAGCATCCGGTTTGAGTGTCGGTTTCGGGATCGATCCACCATTTAACCCAATCCCTCCGTTACCCTTGCCTTGCATTGTATGCCCCGCATCTTTAAACCCACAATTTTGATTGATCACTAACAATCGTTCAATACCTTTAGCAAACGGGTTCGCGATTTGCAGCTTTTGATACCTTCCAACGACGTGTTCGTATCATCTTTTCGTATCAGTTTTGTTTTTACCTTTTTTGGGATAGACAATGTTTACGCTTCACCAAACCACATAATGTTCATATATTCATGCCCTGGAATAATTCGCTTTACATCAAGCGCGAACACGCTGTCAACCATCGTTTCGTAACCTGGGGAGGTCCTGGCCCCGGGATGTTGTTTATTGCAAACAGAAATTGTCAAATCAATTTGCACAGCACACGTGTCCAGTGGAAATGAATTTGGTCAGAAATCGAAACTCGTCGCTCGAGGCCGGTTGGTGGTTGGAGCCCTAGTGCGTAATAGATTTGAAACGATCTCACCATAGCCCTCGGTTCTCCGCGAGCCAACCGCTCAGTAAACCTGTGAGCTAACTCACACACCATTCCAATTCAATATCTACACCAGTGGGAGAAACACGTGGCCAAGCTAACGTGCACGGTTGCGTTTGCTTAGTCAGGTACGTGTCTCGGCAACTTGATGATAGGTGCCGTACCATTTGCTTCAATCAAACGAACCTCCACAAACGCATTCGACGAACGACCACCGGCCGCAGGACCTGGCAGGTGGATCCTTCTAACACACATTTCGTTCCCACCTCGTTTTCAGACCGTTTACCACTAATGGGGGAGTATTTACGGTGGCTCCGTTCCAATGGACCGCACACCCTTGCGATTCCCATCGCTCACTGGCGTTTGATTCTTTGTTCTCAAAATGCGGAATATTTCACCTTCCAACGGCCGAAACTGCAATGGCTATTTTTACAGATGAGAAATACGTGAGGTGCCTTAATATTTCGATTAGCGTGCTCTGCGCAAATGTTTGTGTGTAAAGCGAGAGACTTGGTCGATTCGCATGTGGTTGCGTCCCGTACTGCCTGCTCGCTGCGAAGTTTGTCTGGGAAGCCCGCTACTGTTGAAATAAATGGCCGGCAGTAAAAATTTATCCCACATTTCCATCCATCCCCACTACCCCTTCCCGCTGGTGCTGTTATTGGCCTTTGGTATTTCCTTCTCGGGTTGGTGTCCCGGTGCATGGTTAATGTACGATGGTTCAAGGATGGTTCGAAATGGTGGATTTTGTCGAATGGTTTGGAAAACGACTATTAGAATCGATCGATTGCCCATCGCATAGCAGTGGGAAAAAATGGTGCAAATGTGCGTACTGTTATACGTCCTTCCCGACAGCTGCGAATCAATCAACAACTAAGGCATTATGAAACTCTACGGTAACGGTGGAAACGGGTGGATATGTGTGACGGATGTTACGATGGAATGGTTGTTTATTGTAGACCTATCGTACGTTTATCGTGTAAAGTAAATAGCAATTTAATATTTCCAGTCAAACTTTTTGTTTTTATTGCGAAACATACATTAAAATTACAACATAATCTATAATAACTGTTGTACATTAAATTTCAGTCAAATTACCAAAATATTTAATAATCTCAAATTAATGTTTCTGTTGTGTTTTTATTCAATAATGGCCAAATTACACGATATAAAAGAATTATACAATGGTTGTTTGGTGACTACTAACTGAAATCATAAAATTCTTAACTAAATCCTTTAAAAAATCGTAAAACAAAAATGTACAAGTACGTTTTTCACAAATAATTTCATGAAAGATACAGTTAAGATGAGTCTGCCTTTGCCACCATTTGATTATAGTTCACAACCACCTGAAACTAAAGTCCTATTTCTTACTCTAAAGTGGCTTAATGACTCTTACCATCAGAATAAATACCAGCATCTTCAATGCGTTTAAATAATTGCTATTTATACTCAAACTGCCAATAAAATAGTTCTCGTTTAGCAATTCCAAAAATTTCACCCTTTATTAAGAACCTCTCTCTCTCTCTCTCTCTCTCTCTTTTTCATCCAACCCCAATCTGAAACTTGCAAATAGAAAACTCTTATCCAATGCTCCTGGGATGCATCTCGCCTATCGCAAGCGACACAATTAACAAATAATTGACATCACAGACAAAATGTAATCCTCGATAAGTTAAAGTCCCCATAAACAGTCTAGCAGCATTCCAGTACCGCAACACATTCTCTTGCTTTTTCTCGAAGCCGTTTCTACATCCCATTGCTTCCTTGCACGTCGTCCAAAACGGGGGCCCCTTTTGCGTTTTGCCATTTTACTGCCCTTGGCAAACGGGCCCACGACGGAGAGCGCCAATTGCAGATAGGGTGGGCTGCTGTCGTACCCCACGCACGAAGCTTCCTTTACTGGGGATGAATTCCGACCCGGTAAGCGTTTGTATAAATTATTAAACATCTCACCAGAACATCGCAATCGGTCCCGATGGAAAAGAGCGCGAGGGATTGGATCAAAATATTTTCCACTCCATAAAGAAACGACCGGTCTCGGAGCGATAGATGCGGTCCAGCAGCACCCGTAAAACCTATGCCGTTTTTCAGCACACGGGTGATGGTAGGGGGAACGAGATAGGAAAAACGCACCAACACGAGGATAAGAACGAAGGTGCTGATGGCACGAGAGAAGAATCCCAAAGATAGCTGTAAAATATGTAAAATAATTCCTCCTTTGCCATCAATACTTTCGTCCCCCCGGACCCAGTCGGTGGTTGGTCGGTTGGGGTGTTTTTTGTTGCCAATTGGTGTACCTTTTTTGTGTGCTTTATTCACACACATTCTTACTGTTCGTCCTTGGCTCTATCTCTCGACCGTTCTCTTGATCATTACACATTCTTTCCACATTTGCGTCCTTCACGCAATCCTCTCGTATCCTTGTATCTGGATTCTCCACAGAATAGGAAAGGTAGGATGAATCCTAGTGTTGTTGCTCTGGGGTAAACAACTTTTTAACGACCCCAGCGCCACCATACCCAAATGCATACACACACACACACACACACACACACACACACACAGTGATCCTAATAACTGTACCAACTGTTGCACGATTACATGATACCGACAATCTTACAAACCACAGTCACCGTCCACTCTACACGAAAAGATATGCAAAATCATTAACACACACAATATCGCCACGCATCAACAAGAAGAAGCACAAAACTCGATGTGTGTGCGATAAAAAAGTCATAAAATTCAAACCACACCTCCCACACTCCGTCCCGCACTGGAGCACGAAACGGATCAATCCCATTGCAAATTGCCATCACACTTCTGTGCATCGGTGCATCCCTCCATCGAACCGGGTCCGGGTGAGAGATCATTGATCTCTACGCGTCGTGCAGCTCGGTAGAAACATACCGTCATCGGCACAATGTTTACCGTTGCGATTATCGCGTCAACAGTTTGCGCAGACAAAGCTGCCTAAGAACGATGCAGTGTCGCCCGCAAACGCTCTAGCATAACGAGATCACCCGCTGAGCCGTTTGTCACAAGTGGCCTCCCTTTCCGGCCCTGCCATTCTGGGATGAGACATCTTCCCTTTTCTGCTTTGTCATCGAACCTCAGTGACTAATTGAGGCGAAGTGTACAAGAGTGCACAGAAGTGCACAAATATTTATCAACTCCTGTGTCACCCTCGAATGGAAAATCCCTCTAGAACACAAAGAGCTCGATGCGAACCCGGTGCGAAGCACGGTGAATCAAATTAGGTTCTAACGATTTGTACAATTGGTTCTGCTTCTGGTCGGCCAAACGTTCGACATCGCCAGTAGGTTCGTATTTCTTTCTCTTCCAAGTTTAGGCTGTAAACTGCCATCGTTAGCCCCCGGGCAAGCCTATTCAATACACTGTTTGCCCTTTCCTGGGTGGCGCGGAACGTAACGCCCGTCCGGTTGCATCAGGATAAGGAACTCTCTGGGACTCTCGGACCATTTAACCTCCATTTTGGGATAGTCTTCCAGGTGGTGGCATCTCCTGCTGGGTAGCGAATGTTCATATGGAATAGTCAACCAATTTCCGTTGAAAGGGGAGCATAACGATCACGATCGGTGAGAAATTTTATGTCCCCATTGTTTAAATATCAGTGTGAGTATTATAAAATGGGTAACATCGAGTGAGGAAAACAGTTCTGGGTGTCTTCCCAATATCCTCCTGAAACATCTAACTGTAATCAAAAGCATTACACTCTCTCACCCACCCAGTTACGAGGCAACGCTGTGCTGCATTTCTTGTACCAAACTCGCGCTTTTCCTTCCAAATTCCATCTCAAACCCACTTAAAAGGTACTTCCTAACTTCATCGGTACGCTCTACACTTGGTTATGCAATTTGTTCGACGCCCCTTAACGAAAGCAGCGGAACTTTTGGTCAATTTCGTCGCGGATTTTCCAATTAGGCGTTATTGCCTCATTATCGGGTTGAGTGTTCAGCATTGGCTTTTTTGTGCAGATTTCACACCAGCCTGCATCGTGGTGCAGGCCACGCTCGAGGGTAGTTCCATGAATTGGCTGTGCTACGGCATTTCCCGACCATTAACGCGATGCTGTGATGACCAACCCGATGGGAGATGGTAAGATACTTATCCGGGCCGATAACGACACTATCGTGATCGCGAAAAACTTCGATAAACGACTTCGCCTTTCAGATTTGCTTCCCGAATTAGTGAAGTAGGAATAAAGGATATCGTTTATTCTTCCTCGGAGTAATCGTGCAAGTGCTGTAATAAGCAATGCTGGTCGAATATTTAGCTCAATTTAGGTCAAATGCATATAAATCTATGCCTATTAGCGAGAAATGAATGAAATTGCTATTTCACTCTCGGTCGACATTTTAACTTGTAGCATTTATTGCTTTAGCAAACTCACCAAACTTTTATTTCGATATCTTCATATTTTGAATCATCCTTCAGTGCTTCGGTTCCATAACCATTTCAAATGAATGAGGGATTCATGCATTATTTTCATGATATTATCAAAATAAAAAAAAGCATCAAGAAATCGCAATTTAATATTTCGTCATAGAAATTGTGAAAAATCAATGCCAATGTTTATAAACATTGCACAAACAGCAAAGAAACCAAGCTCATGGCTAATGCTAACCATCCACAACACCCTAATTTATGATTAGAACTGTTAGTTACAACTGTTAGAAGACAAAACAACATTTCGTCTCAACTACTTCTGTTTGTTTTACATAGAACTATGTTCTATGTTTGTTTTAATTACTCAAAATTAGAAATTCCAAACAAATCGTTCTATGTCGCAAAGACTCACTTCAACGATTACCCACACACCTGAAATTGAGATATGTGAGTCACCGTTTGAACGCAACTCACATCAGTCAATCATCTAACCTTATTTGAAGTAACATCAACCTGGACGAAGAAACAAATGCCTTCGATAATGATCTCTTACAGATTTCAAATATGTCTGTTTGCTTAACCGTCTCGAACCAAGCCAACGAACCTATAAATAAAGTTGCTCGGAAACGATCACAAAACGAAAAACATAAATCCTACTACCCGCAAACAGAGCACTCATTTCTCTTTGGATCATGTGAACAAATTGCTAAAATAAACAAAACATAAAGAGCAGCGGTTTTTTCGGCAACTTTTTCTCTGCTACATCGCACGGACAGAGCTTTTCTGCTGCGTGACATCGGTTCCAACTGCGCGCGCTTTCGTTGCGTGCAACGCAACATGTTGTCACACTTGAACTTGAACGCAGGCTCGTCAACGTTTTGGACCGGCTCTTTCGCACTTCACTAGATCAAGGCGATCGTGTTTCCTCTCCAGACCGTTACGCTCGTAAACCTGTGAACTGTACGATGACGCCGCTCATATTGTAGACACCGTAGCGATCGGTCCGGATGATGTGAATGTCCGACGATTCGTCCTGCCCTGCTTGTTCACCTCACCACACCTTTCAGTTGCGTGTTTGTGATTTTCTTGTCGCCCAAGAACCAGTTTCTTCATGCCGATCGAAAAAGGTGCGATTTGCGGACATCCTCATACCATCACCGTGCCGTTCCCTTCGGCATCAGCCGTCGTGGAAGTGGTCAGATTTTATTTTCATGAATCATATGTAAATTTCAGCGCGCTCTTTCGATTTTGTGGTGTACCGTTAGCTCGGAATGTGCATGTGTTTTCGAACGTACTGGACCACAGCCGGTGGGAAGCTAGACGGAAGGTGCAGAACCAATTCGGTGCAACCGGCAAGGCGTCGATGTTAATAGTCGCCAACTTCAACTTGCAAAGTGTAAATGATGACGAGAACGATGATGATAATGATGCGCTGTGCATCATCAACAGCAGCATCAAAAGCACTCTGGACAACCGGAACGTGCCTGTTAGAAACGGACATCATTAGGATGCATTTGGTACCGGACAAACTGACCACCCACCCAGCGCAGAACGGGGTGGTACGAATCATTTTCGCATTATCGATGCACTTTTGCCGAACTGCACTCACGCTTACCCACACTGGCCGTAGCTGTTGCCTATGGGGTGTATCCACACAGTTTGCAGATGGTGATGGGTAGCCCATAATTATTGCAATCGATCCTCGTTGCTATCGCAAACCGCACGGCGATCGGCACGCGAGATTGGCGTTGGAAGAATAATCACTCTGGTCAGTCAGTGAAGGCTCGCATGCTTGCTGCGTTAACTCCGCGCGTACTCATTAGAGCATCTCGGCCATCCTCTACCCATTATGAAGTACGTGGTAATGCTTAATGGCATTGATGTGTTATAATGCGATTAGGGTGCGTTTACGGCGCCGAGCACTGTGATTGTGAAGCCCGGCTGCAATTTGGCGTTCGACGTGCGCTGCAAAGCCACAGTTTGGAAATTTGCAAACCAGTGTCGCGCCTGTCGCCTGTGATGAAAGTACTTAAACGTCAACCGTGCAACCACCGCTGTCCGTTTGCAAAGAGAGTTTTCCTGCGTAGATCACAACGCCGTCGATTCTGAAGACCACACAAACCGAAAATCGATACTTTTTGATACGGTTTGCGAAACCGACAGCGAATGCAATTTATACTCTCGATTGAACGTTCCTCGCACCCCAATTATCCGGGTCGTTTTTCGCTGCACTTAAAGTTCCGATCTCCGTTAAAGGTACGATGAAGCGTTAAACATTTTCACTTGATTTCTTTTGTCTTGTGCAGATTGGGCGCTTGGGGCCCTAAAAAACCGGATATTAATAAACGATGAATAAAATTAAATACAAATTAAATCATCGCCCCCAGTAACCTCCCCAAAATGGGTTGCACCGGTTCTATGTAAATCAGGTCCTCGGTCATGCATCAGCAATTGTCGACAAATTATTAACAACGAAATTGATTTAAGATAATCGACAGTGACAAGGGTTGGTCATAATTTTTATTTTCCGGCGACTGTTTCCGCCCCAAACCCAACTGTCGCCTCCTTTTATCGAGAACCATTGTGCATGAACGGAGGTATTTTAAGCCCATTTGTGCATCCCGCTCGTTCGATCTGGGCCCGTATCGACATCGCACCAGCACAGCAACCGCCAAGGGCGGCACTGTGATCAATTTAGTTGACACATGCGATTATTCATGGAGTTTTCGAAATAACAGGGGCACGGCACCCGGTGGACCGATGTGCACGCGATCCGTGTAAGCTTTCTGCCATAAATTTTGCGCCTTAACGGTAACTTTCGAATGTGGCTCTACGAACGATGCGAGATGCCGGTATAGTTGTGCAAAGTTTGTATATAACGGACTAAGCCTAGTAAGTAGAACGATTGGGATTGGCATCGAGGTTTTAGTTTTCCATCGCAGAAGTAATTCGCTGCTCCTTCGCTAACTTTGTATTCATATTTGGTTACATATTGTGACCGGTTTTCCTATTCTTATTTCGATGCATAGGATTACAAATGAAAAGACTTTTGCCTTACCTTAAGTCGATAAATTTTGCGTTTTTGTTGTAGTTCGAAACATGAAAGAATTGAGCTTCAATGCATCCCATTTAAGACATATCGTATACTTTTCGTATTCGAAAGAAGATTAAGCAATCGCAATCGTTGAATCGAATTGCAAGTCTCGATGCCCGTAATTAATTACACAGTTTTGTTCCATATTTGTTTGTTGCTCTATCGAAAGATGATACGGTGATACGGTGATTACGGTGATTTACGAGTACACTCATAACGAGCAAATTTAAATCCCTAAATAATTAAAATAAATCCTCAATCAATCGAAAGCATTCGACAGATGTTTACTTCAATCCAGAATATCAATTATTAAATCTCACAACTTTGTCCTTTTAAAATATTGATCAAATTATTTGGATTTGAACATTATTTTAATTTCTATTTCAATTTAAACGATTTGCATATTATTTCAATAAAGAAACGATTATTTCACTTTTCATACAACTTGTGGTGAATGAGCGTATCCTATAAAGGCTAAAACACTGAAACTCGTTATAAGGGGATTAATTGTACGATTAAATATTGGTGATATAATAACTATAAAATGTACAGAATCCCAAACTGACGAAACCTTCTTAGCCATGCCTCTTTCTCGAGTTCAAGAAGAAGATGCTCAGAAGAGTTTTTGTGCCACATATATGTGTGAAAGGACGATAGAGGAGGCACTACAATGACGAACTTTACGAGCTGTGCGATGTGCCTGTGCGATGAACTTGTTATCGAACAACGGATTAGACTCGCAAGCTACGGAGGATTGGTCATGTCATGAGAATGGCACCGGGCAATCCAGCCCATAAAGTCCTTTTGGGGCGTCCACATGGACAAAGAAGGCGAGGGATGCCTAAATTGAGATGGAGTGATGGCGTTGATACGTCCGTCAGAGATATTGGAGATTGGCTGACGACGGCACTCGACTCTGAGTGGTTTAGAGGGCTACTGCAGCACACCAAGACCGTAAAGCGTACCGTACCGCCTGAAAAATAAGTAAGTACGTGAAATGCAGAGACACAAAATGTATGCTGAGAAAATTAATTTGTTTTTCAACCAGTGCTATACATGCACTTATTTGGTTTGCATTTTATTCTTTATAACGACGAGGAACAACGTTGTCATGTGTTGTTTTTTTTTTCATTTTTATGTTGCATGTTGTAGCCTGTATTCACATAAATGTGATAGCACTTAATTTTCTTTTTTGCTTGATATAGGCGGATCGTATTGTTCTAATCTCAATGGTTATCATTCAAACATTTCGCGAGACTAAAAACAAACTAATTATACCTCTATAAAACACAGATTCACCGGCTCTCGCGTTAGATAGATTACCGCACTAAAAACACACTCAACGTTTACAAAACACCTTTAAGCGTCAGCGTCTAACGAAAATACGTCCCACAGCCAATTCCTCGAATTAAATTCTGCATACAGAATGAAGACGAAAATAAACATTGCGAAATTAAATGTGGCACAATTAAAGCGACCCTCACGCGTGGAGCACATAAAAAAACAATACTCCCAGCATTAAACTGAAACTGAAGGACACTGAAACCATCCGAAGGGGTCAAACGGAAATCATGCTTCTAACCGGTTCAACCATCATTATCAATCATTCTCTTTCAACCGGCAACTCATCATTCACGCTCAATAGAATACGAAACGTTGTCCATCGCGGACCCCATGTCCATCCGTTCATCATCCAGCCGGGGGTGGAAAGGGGAGCGCATTGTGCCATAAAAAGTCCATCCCATAGATTGCCATCGTAAAAGCGTCAGGATGCGGAAAGTGCGGGCGCGAAAGGATCACCATTTGCCGTGATCCTCCCTAATAGAAGAAACTCATTAAATCGTTGCTCACAGCCCTGCCCGGTCGGTTATCTTAGTTCTGTTCCGGACCGTTAATACTGTGTCTCAATTTCCATTCCTCGTCGCTCGGGCGGGACAAAGGAAAAAACAACTTGATTCCTTCCACAAGGTGAACAACGGACAGGAATTGCATCCTTTACTATTCTTCTACCTCCAGCAACTTGTTTGCGGCAAACGTATTAAAAGCGCTTGCACAGAACATCTTCAATGTCTTACGAATGTTCGAACAAGAACACGAACGATGCTGTCAATGGTACAATCCCATCAAAAATCAAATCGAGCCCATACCGTCCCGTGGGGATGGCTTCAGCTTGGCGAAGAAGATTGAAATAAAATTTATGATCAGTGAAATTAAATCCATCATGACTGCTCGACCAGCGTCAATCTTGAACAGACTTCGAAGCGCTCCGCAAGACGCTAGATAAGTACAAGAAAAATCGATTTCAATCTTATCTATCCTCCTGATGATATCTATCACTGTCGAGGAACTGCGGAATCGTTCCTCATGGTCGCTCGTGAGCGACGAACCGACCCAAGCCAGTACAACTTTGCCTTTGACAATGGCAACAAATGAAGACAGTGAAACATATTCCACCAACCAAGCGCACCCCATAAGCTCCAACATAATCCCATAATTTTCGTGCCTCTAAAGCGCCGAGCTAATTGAAGGCTGGGGGCTGGGCAAATTGTCACCTTTTACGCGAGGGAAGAGCTCGAATTATCGCAACCAATGACGCCTTAAGCAGGATTCCAAAAGGATAAAAAAACGGAGAAAACAACAACCGACCAACCAACTTCACCGTCAGATTTATGCTTCCGGCGTACCCACTTCGCATGCCACTTTATCAGGGGCACACTCCTACCCAGACATCGGCTGTCGGCTTTCGGCGGGTCGTGCAGTCAATTTTTCGGGGAAGTATTAAATTAAGCTTCTCCCACCTAGTTCGGTACGGCTTTTGTTGTGGAAGTTCGTGTGCTTGGCCCAAGTGCCTACGCACCTTCGAATCCCGACCCATTTCCACGGAAAATTCGACTCGATCGCAACACGCACACGCCGTAACTCTTGGCTTGCCGCGGAGCCCCCAAAGGCTTTCGTTAAACGGCCCTTCCACTCCATTCGGGAAAAAAAGGATCGCGTCCGGCTTCCGTTCAAAGCCGAAGGATACTGCGTACCACACAACTTCGTCTTAAAGTGCCGGCCGGGAGAGAAAGCAATAAAAATAAATTAGCTGTAGCGATTGCTGTGGTTTATTTTCCACTTTTTTTGTTTACCATTGCGTTTGTGTATGTGTGTATGCTTTCACGTTCGCCGCATTCCTTCCGAATGGTTGATCTCGATGAAAAACGGCAGGCATTTGGCCGTGGGCGAATGTGGAAACCTTACTGGATAAATCCCAATGCAAAGGGAAGGCGAACACATATAAAAAAACACCCCCAAACCTAAGAAAAAGGATGCAATGAAAGGCATCCCCGATTCGGGGCAAATACTTCTCCCGTAGCTGAAGAAATGCTTGGCTGGTAATACGTTCGCTACACGTTGTTTATTGCAAAATCTCATCAGCCTGCTTAATTTAATACCCACCGCTCATTCAAAACCCATTCACCGTCAGCCAAGCGCTGATGATAAGGACCCACAAGGGGGCATTTCTGCTTTTTTGTTTCCTTCATCTTGGGGCCCGAATTCTGACGAGGGGGGTAGACCGAATGGTAGAAAAGAACACCGCTGAACAATCGTTTGTTCGTGCGGAACAAATGGATGGATGTGTTGAATTGTGAGATTAGTGTTGGATCGACGCGCTCCAATATGAGGGCATGAAAGTGAAAAATACCATCTGAATCACTCAGAAGATCTTTATCAGGTGTGTATCTTTAAAAGGTTAGATTGATTGGCAAAGAATGTTTGTAACAAATAAGTATACTATCGACAACTTACACATTGGGAAGATACTTCGCTTGACGAAAAATAGCTACTTTCAATTTATTTAGTTGTTAACTCGAAAAGAGCTATTTTATGAACATTTTTAATAATTGAGGCTACAGACACATACAAGTTCAATGTTATATTTATCTTCATTACAACATATATTCCAACGCAGAATGCTGAATGTTGTATTTATTTCAAAATCAAAATATTCATTTGTTTTTATTTCCACCGCTGGTAAGTGTAATCTTTCATCATTAATTTCAAACGCCACTCGCCGTTCCTCTATCTTCAATCAATTTGGATTTTAAATTAATTGAAACAGATAGCTTTACCGCTGTCAGTTTATTATGACATTCAACTACCAATTTTAATTAGCCGCGCATTGAGGGAAAACTTTGCGAATCAAAGCCAACCGCGCCATTGCGAACGACTGTAGGAGAAAGAGCAACATTCACCGTCAGTCGACGTGAAACGCTTCTGCGCCCACGATGCTTCAAGTGCATCGTTGCACTGCTGCACCAAGACCCGACCTACCGACCAATCGTGTACATCGCCAACCACGTGAGACGTCCGAAAGGGCGTATGTTACCAAACAAGCAAACGGTCAGCAACTCCTGACAGGTCGACATCAAAACGGGCCACAATCGTGCAGAAGCCTGCCGACATCGGGAACCATGAATAAATTAATGAAAATCCGGTTGCCCCCACCCGTGTATACCTGCGGGACGGGCTCATTGCCGACCGGGCCAGACACACATTCCAAGCCGTTCGGTAAGAAAGCAGTTGTTTCTGTTTGCATTGCCTACACACACCAAGGGCGACCGGCTCAAGGATGTCCGCCCGCTAAGGTTCAAGATCTCCGTTGCGGGTAATGAGAATGTTGCATGATTTACGCCACAACCGTTGCGCCGTTCTGCAAAAGGAATAGCCTTCTGCGGGCTTATGTAACCGCGGGCGTAGCATGACCGCGATCGGCCATAACAGGTTTACCGGTTTCGTGGTTCCATCCCTGGTCACCGTAGTGACTGCGATCGCGACCACATTGGCTCGTTACTTTTAATTTCAATCACAATGCAGGAAGGCTTGTCCACTGGGTTGAACGAACTCCCTCAGCATGGCATACCGTTGTCCGGGCGGCGGATAGTTCCGACGGGAGTTCCCCACAAACAGAAGGAATTTGCGAAACGAATGCAG
Source organism: Anopheles marshallii (assembly GCF_943734725.1). Lineage (NCBI taxonomy): Eukaryota > Metazoa > Arthropoda > Insecta > Diptera > Culicidae > Anopheles > Anopheles marshallii. Next base: position 49,953,688 of record NC_071326.1, on the reverse strand, counting down.
TGCAATGGGCTTCAGGCTGAAGGTGTTCAACTGGTTTTGTTCCCTCAACATCCACACGAATCTCTATCTTAATGCACTAGATGCTGGTGCGGTAGCTATCGCCATCAGCTTTAAATGTTGAAAGAAGCGTCACCGAATGAAGTTGCTACCGTGCGGCGGCGGAAAATCACTTCGCTCGCCGACTCACGGTGGCATCGCTCTGTCAAATGATTAGCGAACATAGGCGTGAGGTAAACAAGTTCCTTTTGCTACCGTACCAGCAAAATACACGATCGGATGCATGCTCGCCTGAACGCAACCGTTCGCTGCACCGACAAATGAAGCGATCGGAGTCGCACCGCATTCACTATCCCAAACATGGCATGTTACAAATTTTGCTGTCCAACTATCGTTCAATCACGGCTAAAAGGAATGTGATGGCAATCATTGCATTAATAGAATGAGTGTTCCGTTCTCTGGAAAAAGTATCGTCCCGATTGCACTGTGCTGCTCAAGCATGAATCATTTATCATTACTTTTCCCTTTGGTTGGTATAATTAATTGCAGTAAACTTGCGTCAATTAGTAATACATTTTTCATTGTAAAAATTATGACATGATATGGTGATAACAGACAGTGCTGGTGAAAAAAACAGATTAATAACGAATCAAATCCCTCATAATTTTCCACGAAATAATCCTTTAATCTCCATTTGTGACACGAGTTGCATTTGTCAACATTTATTTGCATCCTCATTGTACGATATTGTGGGATGTGCTTGGTCCAATTTCGGCGTATAACGGTCGGTGGGTCAGTGAAACGGTCAGTGCAACAAGTTATTTACATCAATTTTTAAGTGGTTAAAGACATATCTATATAGGTCGTACAGGACTTCACTCATCTGCACTGGGCTTTTAGTCAACGTAGTCAAATTGAATAAAATGCGTAAATCTTCTTCTTTATCGGTGCAACAACCTCAATCCTCTATCCCTGCCTTTTCTGTCTTTCTTTGACGTTGACTGCGGGTAAAACCGTATTATCAGTCCTCCGCACGGAGGATTGGTCCGAATGCGATTTTAGACCGGTTCTATCGTGTGAAGACCGGCGCCGTTACCAATACACCATCGGGTTATTTACTTCCACCCGGTGCTTAAATATGCGTAAATAGCACCTCAAAAAACGATGGTTACTTCTAAAATTGATAATAATAATACGAAAGGAATTTAATTTTGGCTATTTGTATGGATCTACAATCGTTGTAAAAATCGGTCCAATCCCTGTTTAAACTCTAAATTTCAAGACTATCGGTGACTTAAAACATCTTTTTTTTAAGAACTACAATCACGAGGATGTGGCATAATCTGCCTGCTATTTCTGAAATCACTTCTATTTTAGCATATAAACAAGATAATAACAACATTCTTTGCACGATGGATGTTTGTATAATTTTCTAATAATTTCAGTAGTATTGCGAATATTTGTAAATCATAAGTTCTCCATCTGCTCCAGAGCTGCGTGAAACGACCAGGCGAATATTAATGAACAACACTGAACAAAATATGCTTCATAATTCGTACCAGATTTCCATCACAGTCCGTTTTTAACAACCACACAGTTCCGCTGTATCGTCTGTTCCATAGCGAACCGATCATTAATACGCCGGACAACTGTTTGCCGTAGCAGAACAAACATAGCGAAACTTTAGCATTTCTTGAGAACTGCAATCGATGAACCGTGGCGGTGGCAGTGCCAATAAATAGCATAATCAATAAACCGTGCACCCGCCATAGCACACCGACCCAACTGTCACCCAACCCCGACCAATCGTCCTATGTTGGCGGCTAAAGGCAAGGAATTTTCCAGTACACCGTACTGCAATTTATGATTTTCCACAAACACACACAGCATGCCATTCGCGTCAGAAATAGTGCGCTGCTCGGTGTTTTACGATAAATGTCTGCCGCTTCCGCTGGTCCGCATCGCCCCTTCAAAGCGCAATACACCCTGCACCACAGGACGTCTTTATCATGATTGCTGCCAAGGTTGCGATCGGATAGCAGCGCGATGATGATGGTTGAAAATAAATTAAGTGCAAGAGACAAGCATCCTTCTAATTATTTTTTTCATAATTTTATTTCGCACCACCCGCAAGACACTCGATACGCGGTGGCTGCTTTATCGCCGTTACAAGCAAAACAAAAACACCATCAGAAGAAAAATGCGCCTGCAGAACGATAACAAGTGGGAAAGATTAATTTGACAGTTCACAAGAAAATTATCATCTGTCATAGCGTAGCGTACGTTGTTTGTCGGGAAAAGTAAAAAATAAAAACACTCCAGCAAACAAAATAAATAGCTAGGATTGCGTTCGCTCATCAGTAGGGCCAGCTGGGCAATAAGCGCGAATGCCAGCAGGATGGAAGTATTTCTCATTATTCGCACTGGCACACTGAGCAGTAGTCAGTACACCCCTCGCACCGATGGAGGAGGATGGTAGGATTGCTTTTAATTGGTGCCCAAGAACGAAGCGCGAAATGAGATACCAACGGAGAGAACTGCGCGCAAGATGCGAAATGTACTGATTTTATTAATTAACTAACTCTCATCCTCGCTGCTTGGTGTTGGGTTTGTGCGGCAATTTTGCTTGCCGCTAGATCGTGTTACGCGGTCGTATCTGACGCTGTTTTTTTTTTTTTGCTCCATATACATATTTTTTGTGCGCTATTTGGACATCCGAAGCAATCCTCGATAGCACCCACTATCGCCTCCAGCTTTCGTGAAGCGGTATGGGATGATTTTCTTCCCCTGCTACTGTTTGCCAAATGTCCGAAGGATATCTTCCGACAAACAAGGGCAACAAAAACGCTGCACTCTTCGTGCAGCAAAAAAAATAATAAAAAAAGGATGAGGGAAAGCCGGCACAAGAATGATGATACATTATTAACGAGAAGGATGGTAATTTTGCGCTGTAATCATAAAAAATAATTGCTTCTAATTTATGCTTTTTTTAATCTACCTTCTCGCCTACCCGTGGCGCCCACATCACGATGCTATTAATTTTCCCTCAGCTATTCGCTCCTGTTTTTCGCCCCTTGTTCCGAGTGATTTCTTTTTCTTTTTTTATGCTGACTGACCACATCCACATCCTGACATTGACGCATCCTTTGACCATCCATCCAGCGTGGGCACACCCCTGTGCACTTCTTTGCACCACCCCGTACCACAACCTCCGGTTGCATCGTCAAGGAGTGCAATTAAGTGCAGCTTCCTGTGCGTGTTTTCTCCTCGCTTCTGCGCCCTCCTTTTTCGCCGTCGCTCTTCCGGGAAGTTCTATTGCCGTCTTGCACAAAACTCTATTTGCATTTGCATTCGTGGGAGGTGTGTAGCGAACGGTATTCGACGCTACGGAAGCGAGAAAAAGCGGTCACTCTGCAACCGCGTTGGCACTGGATTGGCCGGACAGGTGCTTACTCAAATGACATTTAATTAGCCTTTCCTCGCACATATAGCGATGCGGCGATAATACGGTGCAGGGCACGTCACGGGTCATAAAGATCGCATTCAATGCTAATTTCCTCAACTTCACCACCTTCTTTCCCGCCATCCCCTCGCCCATCATGAGGTCATAACCGCCGTGAGTGTATTTATTTCACTTCATTTTGTTTATAAATCGACCGTAATAATCGGCAAACACCGAGCGTGCTGATGGAGTGGATAGATACATTACTAATTTTATTATCATGTAATGCGGCTAATCAAATCGCAAGGGCAGCTCGATTAGCACGCAAGCGATGGGCACTTGTTGAGCAGGGGTTGAGATTATCATATCGACCAGTCATCCGAAGGTGACTAATTGCCCTTTGCTTTCCATTTTTGCATTTTGCATACCGTTAATAGTTTCATTTATTATTATCCTTTTCTTTCTTGCAGACACACTTCATCATCGTACCGGTTGACGATCTACTGAAGTCGAACGCTTCCCTTCCCGGCATTAACCAACCAAGATGGCGAACAAGCGGATCTTCTGGTCCGCGGTTCTGCTAACACTGGCAGCAGTGGCATCAACAGGCGAAGGTAAAATTAACATAAGCAGCAACTAATTAAGGTGGGCGTAAGAGAAAATATCGATTCTAGCCAAGCTACTGAATCGTTCGCCATAGTGGTACCTTGCATAATTTATGTTTACTCGTTGCGCATCTTGCAAGATCGCACTATTTCATTCGACGAAACGAATCGTGCGATCAATTTTCTCTTCCCAAGACAACTGTCTCCCCGGCTCATAAGATTGCCGTCTGTACACCAGCCTCCGTTATGTCAATTATCGTTCCCCACAACCCCTCCTCGGGGGCACAGACGTGGCAAGACGACCTTGACAGTGAGTCCTTCCCATTGCCAGCGGACACCGCCCAGGAAGGGAATGGCCATGCAAAGGCAGACCAACATAAATAATCGTTCGTTTGACGCTAAGTCTGTGTCTGCGGGCTCGGTTCAGCAACCTGCCATCGTTTGCCCGCCATTGCCGCTGGTGACCGCTTCAGTGCTATTTATCACCGGGGACGAGCCTCCACACGAAGCCACGGCACGTGGAGCGCCAACGGCAACACGTCCGAGCGATGGATGCCAGACGTAACCACACGCGGTTGTAAATGAGACGTCGAGTGTGTGCCGACCAACGTGCGAGGCTTAAGACAGCCGTCACTCTGACACGTTGAAAGGCAACTCTGTCTGTACGCGGTGTTGTTTCGTGGCTTTTCTTTTCGCTCACAAGACCACTCATCGCCCATGATCGCGTTGAGGATGTCTGTGGCAAACGCCCCGCAACTGGGTGGCAATGCGCAATGCAAAGAAAAACACTAATAAAACCGCAAGTGATGAAACAGTCGATTCATGCTGGTTTATGAAAGATGTAAAGTAAAGAACTAGGTAGGAGTTGCGAAAGCAGTAGTAGAAATTTCCCATTGTTAAAAGTCATAGTTGGAAATGGCAAATGCGGTTGAAGCAAATCTGATAAATGAGACATACGAAAGAGTTATTACTGCAATAAATTTTGCAAAGTTTCTGTACAAATCAAAGCTGTTATATTTCAAAAAATTCAATCTGATTCATATATCATCATAGGTTTCTGAAAAACATACATTTCTAATGACTTTCTCGCAAACTTCATGTTGTTTTGCAGTTTTTCAAACGATACTACAACAAAACCACACATCAAACCTGACCTGTCCGTACCATTCTTTTCGTTTGTCTTCGACTTAATTACTAGCATTCACTGTCGCACGCGCTGCCGTTACGTTGCATCTAACTAAACTAAACGAAAGAATACAACATCAACATCATAATTAACCTGTCAAAATGTGAAACACCAAAATGCAATCAACTTGCAAAGTCTCCCCAAGTCAATTCGTTGCACAAACAACCCGGTCATGATGCGGAATAGCTGCCAACCACGCTACAGATACCGATCGTAAACGTCACAATGCAGCCGGGTAGGATGACGACCACTATTTCGTAACCACTATTCGGCCGGTTCGCCAAGTGGCTACTTTGCCGAGCATGTGACTTTACCGGACAAAGATTCACGCTTCACTCAACCAAACGAATAGAGAGAATATGTTCACATCCAATACAGTCCGTGGCTTTACCGAGTGCGTTTGATGGGTATTCCATTACGGCCCGTGTGTGAAACGGAAGGTAAACAGTATACACCCGCGCCACCCAAACGGACTAGATCTATATAAAAATTGATATTTTTATGTCCCGTCTCGTGCCTCCTGCTTCGCTCTATTTGCACAGCATTTGCAATATTTTCCCAGCCGAACGGGGACAGCGTTCGTACGGGGTTGACTTTCCGGCAACTTCCTACAATCGCTTCGCTCTGAACGCTGGTGTTTAGACCGTGCTACCGCAGACGATGTGATGACACCCGTCATATCCTCACAGTGAGTGCCACAGCCGGCCAGAGCGTTTGGATACCAACACCCACCATTCGCTCCCTCCCGCGCTACTCACTTCACAAACAAAACCAGGAACTCGTAACCCACTTCACTTTAGTGATCGATTTTGACCGATTGAAAATTGCATCTCTGTTGCAGAATCCATTTTAGATTCAAATCTGCCTCCCGCTCGAATGCTCCTTTTGCCTTAGCCTACCTCCTAGCGCAAGTTCAACGAGTCTGACGAATCCATTAACCATTCTCCTGGATGATCTCGAGTGTGCACTTTGCTGGGTAGAAAGGCACACACCATTTTCCAGGCCTGGCTTTTCCGTGGTTAGCCCACGCATGGGAGGGATGCATCCTGAATTTCTCCACAACTTTGATACACAAAAGGATGTCCATCGCATGATTTCGATTTTACCCAGTCCCAGCTCGCCCGGGGCTTTTCCATCGTCGGCATTTTGTTTCAGCAGTCTGGTGGAGGACGTTTTTGCACGTCGATAGAAAAATATTACAAGTCAATGGCGAATGAAATTAAATAAACCTTGCCGCAGCCGGTCTTTCGCTGCCGAGGAAAGTCAATGTTGCATCGCAGAGCCACGTCCTTGTTGTATGGTTGCCCACTGAAGAAAAATGGCACTAAATAGAAACCAGAAATCGCCAGAGGGAGGGAGAGAAAGTCCTTGAAAAACTGCCATCAACAAACCGCGACACTAGCCTTTGCATGCGTGGTGGTATGCGACGGTGTGATTGATGATCGTGTTTATGTGTGGAAAAATATTTATCCATTTGCGATTGGCGCCTCGGGGAACGGATTCGGAAGCAGCATGCTGCGAAGCGAACACAAACGCAGCAGGATTCGTGGGCTTTATGGGATCGAATTTCCATACCACCCAAAAACCAGCGACTCCATACAATTGTTTCCCATACACTGACACATCCAAGCTCTCGATATCGATCTGACCCGATCTTGGTGGCCATCATTCATCCCGCACTTGCCGTAACCAGCTATAAGGGACGTGCTTAAAATCGCAACCATCGTTGCACGACGGTACACGGCGGATGGCACACGGCGGGCAGAAATTTCTCCGATGCCAAACAACAACACCGTGCCGTGTCTTCCAAGTGCAATTAAAACCGATATTTATTGCGGTTTTATGCAAATGCAATTGCTCATAACGATACACTAACAAGTAGTAGTGTGTTCGGGCTCTCGGGTCGTTGCACCCCAAGCGGCTAGAACACGACCGGCCGCACAAGCATCTTCCTGCGTAGCAGCGAGAAATGACTTCTGTCAAACCAGTTCATTAATGAAGTCGGGACGGAAGACCAACCATCCCAACCGCACCACACCATTGCCGCAGGCATCGATAGCCAACCGTAGGGAAGCTTATGGCCATTGAGGCCATTGCGCTGGCTGTGTCACACCGAGGTCAAGGCAGCAACATCGGGTGGAACTGTGACTACGATTAAGTATCGATGATACCAATACAATTAGTCAGCTGGATGACGGTTGTGCAGATGGTTGAAATAACGGTCGCTCCGGTCCGGAATAAACCGCACAATGACCGGGTGCGCAACTAATGTCCTCCGACATGGAGTACACCATCGTACAATTGCAATTCTGACAACACCTCGAGGCGAATGCAGCATTACTCGTCTGGAGTGACTAGTTGTTACTGGCAGCGCTATCCAGAGCAGCCACTGATCTAGTTGATGTAAAAGGAATTTCTACTCTGTTTAAACCATAATTCTCTCAATCAATGGAAATGATATGCACATTAAGTCATTAGAAATATTGACACAAGATTGAAGGAATTTTTAAATGCTTCTCTGAACAGGAACCGTTTCTAAATATTCAAATGCCCCCTAGCAGCAGAACAAAACGTAGCTAGTAAATAAAAGATGCAGAACATATCAAATTCGCTGGGATGCATCACAGATATTAGTTTAACTTTTCCAATGCCTAACGTGCATCGATGTGCATTGATGAGATTTACGCATTTGGTCTCAACGTAGCATAAATTAAAAGCATTACATACGAAACACGAGCTCAATTATACTGCTGTTCCTCAATACTGTTCCAATTTTAAACTTTTATTTAACTGTATTCGTAGTAAAACATTTGTCGAAAATAGTTTTTCCAAAAATAGTGAATGACTGTGACCAAAAATACCATTAAAACTAGTGTATGGCTGTGAGCTCCAATGCGCCTCCATTATAAAAAGACCAAAAGTATGAAAATTCACAATTTTTTTTAATAAAATAAAAATAATAATAATAATATCATAACCTTGGTTAAATATTGTTGGTATTATTTGTAATTATTCTACCACATTAAATTTGCTTTATTTTGTTACATAAGTTCAGCTAAATTCATGAAACAAGTGAAATGCAAATTAACTTCTCGATACCTTGAACTTTCCGACCAACCACGTCCATTTGTCGCCCATGGAGCGCAAGAAACAGCCCACCATGATCTTAATAACTGCACTGCTTAATAATGATGAACCTCTCCTATATCAATTATGCTACAATAAGCAAATGAATGCTAAATTATCCGTAATACGATCATAGCACGATAGCGCTAGCACTCTCGCCACGTCAACGCCTATTCAACGGATGCATTATTACATGTGCGTTCCAAACAGCTCATGCGTGATGCTCCTGGGATATCAATTTCCCAATTAGCCACCAACGCGTCGGTGTTGGTGTACTTTTTTTTGTCCCGTCTCTTCCCGTTGTTCCCGCTCCCGTCCTGATTTAGCATAGCGGGATGGATTGCACACCGCCAAACCTGTTTCCAATGGAGGCGAAGAAAATAACAGCACAACACACGCACCGACCCACAAAGATCATATCCAACCCCACCATCAAACGTCAACAGCGATCAGTTTAACTGAGTGAAAATTAAAAACGGCGACTGAAATGAAGTGAAAAATCACACACCTTCTTCCACGCTTTTCAGCAATCGGTAGGAACGTGGTGAGGAAAGGGGATCGAAAAGTGGTAGCGGGGGTTATCATATTCCTCATACCACACCGCACATTCCACCGCCACCGGGAATACTGGAAATAGCAGTAGAAATAAACGGTTGCGTTCCAGCTAACGAGACCTCGACGCTGCCCTGGCCCTGCTGCCCGTCTAGGACCTTCGTCTGCGGTTGTAATAATAGTCCACTCCATCGGCAATTGAGGGTATAATTTCGAAACGATGATCATTATCATTATCAGCACCAGTGTGCTGTTGCTGCTGCTGCTAGTGCTACCTCGCAAATGCCGGCGAAACTGCAAAAGACGAGGTATCCTTGACCTTTATCAACCATTTAGCTCATCGAGCCCCCGGAACGTGGGGTCGGGGTCATGCGTAAAGGTCCTCCAGGTCCGCCAAACTACTGCTTTGGCGGGGCGGGGCAGGACGCACAAAAGCAAGGAGCAATTGGAGCCGAACTCTTCCTTGACGGCACTTACGCAAAGCGTCTTCACAACATCAGGTCCTCCTGGCTTCACACCCGCACGCCCCGGTGCCGGTCGTGACGCGTTGGAGTTTATTATCATTTGTAACTGTTATTGCGATTACATTAATCCCAGCCCTTGCGGTCGACCCTTGCGCCCAAGGACATCGACCCATCGCTTACCCGTTCTTGCTCGCAGCGCGGTCCCGGAAAGTTGCATGATTAGGATCGCCTGGTCGTCTCATCGGCGTGTTGCGTTGACGGTCGTTCTGCCGTTTTTATCTTTTCCATATTTCGGCTTCCTCACACTTCCCGGCACTCCCTCCCACCAGTTTATGCCGACGATACGTCTGTTTATTTTTTAAACGCACCCCACACACAACGCCACCACCACTTCGGCTTCCTCGACTTTTACGATGATACGATTCCGCCCAGCTTCTTACTATGGTGCGAATAAACATTTACGATCATTACGGCGGTTCGTGGCTTCAGGTGTCAATCTTATCGCCAACTTTCCGCTAGCACCAGAATTAACCAGTACGGCTTTGATTAAGCTATTAACTTCCCAGGCGCAAAGGTGTTACAGCGAGTTGTTGCAACCACACCTCGCACCGTTGTGAAAACTACCCCCGAGGAAAACTATCATCCATTCACTGTCAACCCCTGTTTGCACTCAACTATCCCTTGAATGGAGGTAAAGGGTAACACCCCCAACGAGCTTCAGTTGTACCATAAAAAAAGCACCGACTGTGCGAAAATACTATCCCAAAAACGCAACCACATCCCTGCCACCCTTGACCGAGATTGTGCCGGCAGGAATGTGCTACGATCCATTGTTTCGTTTGACGTTTGTCACAACCCAAAAGGGTGGGTCCTGGGTGGGAATACTTTTTACGGCCCCCTTCACACTCTTTAACCCTTTTGCACGGGTGGTGGTGGTGGGCTATCCCTGTATCAAAAGTGCCTGTAAGCACTTCTTTCCGACTGCTTCAATAATGTGTGGGTGTGTGTGTGTGTGTGTGCGATTGCCTCGGTGGTCGACCGACGGTGGGTGAGTGTCAAGGTGGCAAATTCAGGTACGAAAACTCATCGGCAGCTGTCGCGCATGAAAGCAATTAAGGAGTCCATATTTTTATGACCTCTTTTCTTCGCTCTCGGTCCGACCATTTGGCTGGTGAAAAGTTTGGTCGGATCGGAACGAGATGGGAAACAAAAAATCGTGTCGAGGATCACATCCTTTATTGCCACCGGATGAAGATGGCACAGAGTGACAACATTGAACAAAATATGACAACAGCGATGAATTATAACCGATAATATTTATGGGCTTTCGCATCGCCATCCACGCAACCAAGCTTGTCGAAAGTGCACGGCTCGGAAAGTGAAGGTATTTTTTTACGATTTCCATCCAAGTGGAAACCGAAAAGTGGTCGGATGAAGGCGCTGCACAAAAAGTTTTTCATTGCCGTCAGTCCTTCTTTTTAAAACTTTTATCATTTTATTACACAGTCTGAAGGATGTTTGGACCGTACGTTGGCAACGCTTTGCTTAAACTTATCCTTCACCCGGAAGGTGAATTTTCTTCTGAGTTTGGACCCTTTCCGTTGAAAACTGCTATTGCATTGAATCTGTACCATCTGTAAAATGTGTTTCAATGGAAATGGAAGTTTTGAAGAATGTAAACTAATTTTAATTACTTCAATTAACTATTTTTTTTATTAAGTTATTTCCTTCAAATTTGTACACGCCCTAATTTCTAAACAATAATTAATATATGAAAAAATTAAAAAATAATAAATAACTATAGTAAAGATTTTCTATTGCATCATTCATTTGTATTTCATTGCAACAATTGTCAATTTTTAAAGTATACAAATGGTACAGGAACATCAATTTAAACCTATTTCCAATGGCATTCTGTTTGTAATTGCACTTCTAACTTCCGTTTACTTTATATCAACACGTTGAATAAACTAAAAACGATACTATTCAACTCCTTTCAACGGGTTTGTGAAAATCCACCCATCCCAAATTAAATACATTTTATTGATTTCCATCGTGCATCGCAACAATGCTTCACAGCACGGTCTCGTGCACACCCGATCACAATGATCGCAAAATAAACAATCATCACTCAGGGCTGGCCCATTTGCGGCCGCTTTCGGTAAATCGGTCGGCGACTGCCGCTGCCCTTTTCCATCAAAATGCACTGATTTATTATGCACATTGGCGGATCAAAATACCATTTCCCCGGCCAACAAACAGCAATAAATCACCGGTCATCAGTCGACCGACGCTATGATTTGCGGTGCTACTCCACCCAACGGAATGCTACAGTTGCTGCACTGGTTGCCGATACGTCCGTACGTTCGTCTGTCCGTTCGTACGTTTGTGCGTTGGTTCGGCCAAATTGTATTGATATGCATTTACACTAACGCTTGCCCATTGCTGGTGGGGTTCCTTGTGTGGGAAACAACCACCGTTGCCCGGCATGCAGCCGCAGCATCGTGAACCGGTGCCAAATCCTGTAATGGGGCTGCCGTATCCCGGAACGGCAATCCACTAGCACTAGGGGGTGAAAATTATTCGCAGTCAAAGTGCACTCATAATCGCATCGAAGGCTGACGTCGGACATGCCAAGCATTTTCTGACGATGGCTCCACGGGCCTTAAACCTGTTCCACCAGTGTTCGCCAACGCGAGAAAACGGCAAGAATGGGTCGACGGTGGAGATGTACCCGGCCATGGATCGCCTTTACCTCGAGCGCAACTACACCAGGCACCACTACTCTGCACAGGCCGGTGTGAAGCTTGTAAATTTTCCGCCAGTTTTCACACCCTGAGAACGCAAACATCCGCTCGCCGGTCGGGGAAAATGGCGGTCACCGCCCGTTCCATCGTCGGCCGAAGGCGGGACCGTGTGCGAATAAATCTGAACGAGTCACACGATACCGGGGCTAATAAATAATATCATACAATTATAAATAATCAGATTTAATAATTTATTCCCTCGGATGCGCAACGCCAACGGCAGACACCAGCGCTGGAGCGCCTAGTGCAACGGGGCTGGAAAGGAAGAGGCTAATGTGCATGTGCGGTTGTTATTAGTTCATGTTCACGCACGTCCCTGTAGCTGCGCACATGTCGGTGTGTGCTGGAGATGAAATACTTGCGTCTTGTGGTTGATGCCCTTCCGCCCGCGAAACGGAGTTTTCGCCCTTCAACCCTCGAGGGCGAAGGAAAACGGATCGTCCGGTCTACGGAGTAATGTACTGGGTGCACCAGAAGCTACCAGTGCAAGTGATAACTTACTCTCATTCCTTTCCGTTTGTGGGACGCTTCATTACAAAACTACTCCACTGCACCGGTGAAAAGCTTCTGTTTGGGGACCGAAATCGGGAGCAACTGCCTCCGGCTCGTTGTGAGAACTTGCGTCATGTGTCCCTGCCCGAGCGCTGGTATTGAGGTTGGAAAGAAATTAATAATTATAATCTTCATTACTGTCTCTTCCCCTGCTTCGGGATGCATATTTTGAATTAATACACCAGTACAAGGGAGCAATATGCAGGGGTTTCAGTTTCTATTTTTCACCAAAACGAATTGCTGCCGAATCCCCTACAGAGCCGATCTAGACATCACATGCTACTAGTCCAAAGTTGTCTTAAGTTATTCTTCAAATTTTAATTTATATTTACTACCAATATGAAGTTTAACTTTTCGGTTTACTATTAGATTTTAATAAAAGTTTCCTTATCAAGCTACTGAGGAACTTATAGCACACTAACCCTAGTATATTGTTCCACGTCACCTAAACATGAAAACCTTCCATTTGTCGTCTATCGATCATTATTTATTGATGTACATATACAAAATTTGAAATTGTTATCAGATAACTACAAAAAACAGTCATGCGACTGTGCATGATTATTAATCCAGCTCAGCTCGGAGCAAAGCAGTTTGACTTTTGGACTTACTTCTGGATAAATTTCAAGATCATCGAACAGAAGCCTAAATAAAAAGCAATATTAAAAGAGCGAGGATAGTTCAGCGATTTAGGCAAACCTAAAACGGAGGAACTATTCAAATAATTTTGAGAACCAAAAAATAGTCGATAGTTAAACATAAGAAAAAGCTGAACCATTAAATTGCTAACATTCATTAATTGTACCATACATGCTAAGGTTCTGGACAGCTGGATAGGCTATCCAGAAAGCGTAATACTATCCGTCAAGGCCACTATATCTCCTATTTGGGGAAAGATTTCAGAAAACAGCACTCAAATCCAAATTTTTGTCCCTCTTTCTTTCTCTCGCGCGCTCTCTCTCTCTCTCTTTCTATCTATCTATTTATCTCTCTCTACCTCTCTCTCTCTTTCTTAATTTCTTCTTCCCAATGTAGTAAAAGTTGGTTATAGCAGAAAAATTCACACTTCGTTGACAAATTTGCGTAAGTTACGTAGCAAGAAACCCTGTTCGACAATGCGAAAAACATTTGCGATACGCGCGTTTCGCTTATGGTGAAGTAGTGCAGTGTAGTTTCGGTCGATGTAAAAAAAACTAAATATTAAGTATACTGCTTCGGATAGTGTTTTTGTTTCATTTCCTTCAGCGCAATATCGCTGCAATTTATCGCACATTCTCGCCATCCAGAAGCAGAAAGGATACACATCGGGGGATCACGAACGGGGACGGTCGCGCGCGCTTTTGGAAAATCATCTCAATGAGCGGAAATGCTCCCGGCCGGAACGGATTACAACCGTTGAGCTCTGAATTTTGAGGTGCGTGGGAAATTCAACCAGCTGGCAAGGGTGCACCGGGACCGGGGTGGACACCAACAGCGGAAGTAGACGAAATCGTATCCACCGGAAGCACGGTACAGGACGTTTGATTGTCGTGCCTTCCGACTGGGATTTACTAAGCTAAGCAATAAGCTGCTGCTGCTGCCGCTTTGGTTGAGTATTATGATTTAATGCTGGTGAGAAATTGTTCCCCCCGTCATGCCAACCGTCTCATTTGCCGAAAGTAGCGCGCGTGAGCAAACTTTTTGACAGATGTGCCATCCAACCCGAGAGTCTGGAAATGAAACATCTTTATTTATTCTTACATCGCGCTCTCATTGTTTTGCGTATGTTTTTATTTATTTGTTTCGGTTACGTTTTGCGCTTCGGCCTCTTCTTTTTTCGCGCTTGCACAGCCTCACTTAACGAGGCAAAGACGCTTAGCATCGTCGAGTACTGCCGTACTGCTGTCGTAAACAAATGATGTAACGTTTGTTTGTTTGTTTTGTCTTTTTCTTTCCCCTTTTTCCTTCCTGCCTGGTGGGTTTTCTTGAGCGTTTCATCGCTTCAAACTTCGCACCAAGGAAAATGTGGTTCCTTAGTTTAAGCAACTTTTTGGCATGATAAATACGCATCCGGGCGTGTTCCTTCGAGCGTGCATGCCGTGTCGTTTGTTTTCGGTTATGTTTGTGGTGTTGGTTTCCTGCTGACGAATGAAAATTGCAATTCTCAATCCCAATTTCAAACAACTCCACTGTCACTAAGCATCCATTTTCTTCTCCACAAACGAAGACATCAGGAAATCAAATTACATGCGCCAATTTTCCAAGTACTTCTCCGTCCCTTTCTATGGCCTTTCGAAGAATATAAGCCTGATATGTATTTCCCATTTCGGAATCGGAACAAGTGCACGCAATTGAATTTCTGTAATATTTCCTCTCAAGTGAAACACACCAAAGCGTACAAAGCCCAACCCTCCACATCGCTTCCAAACTACCCGGAATGGTTCCGCCAATGGGTACAAATTAAAACTTTGCTACCTTTGGCACGTGTACCAAAATCTAAACATAAGCTGTATGATAAAGGCGAGCAACTTTAGCATACGCAAAAGAAGAAAAAAACGCAATTTCCTCTAATGCTATATCCACCCAACCGAGGCCTATTTTTTCGGCCGGCGTTACCGAAACCGTTTTCCGAATAAGGTTTCCGGGTTTTCTAATCGATGTTTGACGCTGGGACGCCTTCCGCAAGCAACAATTGCTTTCCCGAACGCTACACAACCATGTGGAAAATTCAATTTCATGCATTCGCACTTTCGAATAGGGCACCCCATCCCCATTCAAAGAGATGACGCGATGCGTCCTGCCCACCTTGCGTTGCCCCGGCATTCGTCGCTTGTGTACGATTAAATTAGCCCATTTTGGGTGGGCCGCTTTATACTCTCACTTTAGTATTTGCTGGCAGGTTTTTTTTTATATATTCAGTTTCCTATCATCGCTTTACGGTACGGTGCGGAAGGCGCTTGAACCAACACAAAAGACCGCTCGATTCGCAGATGCAAAATAGGCTCAAGGATCGCGTCACTCGTTTCGCGGTCAGATGAAAAAGGTGGCCTATTGTCTGGTATCAGGCACACCAAGGTAGAATGATGGAAATGAGAGGACGCAACAAAAAAAAAACAACAGTTCCCTGCGCCTTAAGACGAAACGCTCGTTCAATTATTCTAATCTCTCAATCAAACTACCTCCCTAGGCGCACCAACACACGGTGACACTCTGCTTCGCCCACCCACCACTTTATTATCTAAACACCTTGTCACACCTTATCGCGCTAAATGAGGCTCGATTTACACTTTCTACTGCTACCGAGCTACCGTGGGGCTTCTTCCCGGTCACCCACTGCAACATAATGAGGTGTAAATTTATGCAGATTGAAACGCTTTAATCAATCGCTAATCTGCACCACACTGTCAGTACTGTCCACCGGAACCGGTTGTCACGCTGCTTGAGGTGTTGAGCTGTTTTTTTTCTTCCTTATAACCAGCTCTACAAGTGCCGTTGCTCGGTGTTGTTAGTATAGGTGCATTTTATTTACGGTTGTCCCAACGTTACCACCTAGATTGTCAAGCAGTGGGTACACAGTCGTAATTTAAGTGCAACAGCAATTGAAGACTTTGCTACAAAACTTCAGACCTCGCCAGACGATCCTGTGAGCCAAGAGAGTATCAAGTAGCAGCGATCCGTTGAAAACTTTTTGGAATTGCCTACATCAACCCAGACAACTCAAGCTATCACTATGATGAAAAGTCTAAAGATGACATCCAATTAGGTTTATCGTGTTTCGAACGCATAAATAAACGATGGCTAGACTCGGGTACGTTGCAGCGCAGCAACAGAGCGGTAAGATTGCGAGAAATGTGAGCCAACCAGCAACGTTTCCCATCGCACTGGAGTTGGCCCTGTCAACAACTGGGGAAAAGAAGAACGCAAAGGCGAACCATCACAAAACCTAGAACCGAGCTCGAGAGTCCCTTTTTAGCGGCTGATTTATTGACTGTTATAAAGGGATAATCTTGTTCGGGCTGACAGCACCTGAGATAGGTGTTTGCGTTACGTTTGCCCTCGAAAAGCGTGCCTCGACAGCTGGGTGAGAAGAACCGAGCCGAGTGAATGGCACAAATCCACCCTCCGTCCCTGACCGCCAAGTATAAACTCTGCCCGTACGATCCGTCGTCACCATCATTCGTATCATTACTATCGCGCCCAGCAAAAGGATCGAAATGTGAAACCAACTGCGCGGAACAAACGATGACTATGGCGAATGAGGAGAGGAAATCAATTACACTTTTCATCGACACCATCGGCATTGTGCGATCAGCTGTGTTTTCTTGCTTTTGCTGTTTCGCTAAAGCTATCCGTTTGGTTTGAGTTTACGCGAGCTTTAGAGCTGTGCTCGAGCGAGACGAACTTAACTGGTTAAAGTGTGTTTGTTCTCCTTCTTCAGCGGAGTTCGTCCCTATTTGTGATCCAATGCAATTAGAAAACTCTTTCGTGGGCAACCAAACGACGGCAACTACATTCAACTGCTTTTTATTGAACTTCTTGAGCGTTAATTGAGAAAACTTTCAAAGCTGCTGCAGAACCGCGCCCTGTGTTCAACCGTTGACCAAACAGGGAGGGAGGGTAAGCTGCATGTGCAACGTAAGGTGAGTCGAGGCATTCCATTTCCCACGATCCTTTTTGATGGACTCATTGCCATCAGTCCAGGGTGTCCAAACTTGTGATGGTACTGACACCGCTATTTCCACTACGCTACAGCTGTAGAATGGTCAGTGGGAAAGATTGAACGTGCCATAAATGATTTATTAACCACGCAAATAGGATACTGATGCACAATGCTCTTGGTCGATAACACTTTCATGTGAAGTATTTCTAGGCTGTTTGAAAAATCCATCGATCCAATTTCCATACACTTGTTTAAACCATTGCCCTCCTGACAAACAAATCAAACAAACTGCCATCAATAATTCCAATCACTGTTTATTTCCTTACAGCTGCTAAATTCCAATGTCAGGAGGAAGGTTTTGCGGTGGACCAAAACGACTGTGCCGTGTTTTATCGCTGCGTGCAGGAAGGCGATAATCTGACGGCATACAAATTCCGCTGTGGACCGGGAACTGTATTTTCCATGATCGAAAATGTTTGTGTGCACCCGCGAGACTCCGAACGAGAAGAATGCCGAGAGACTGGTAACGAAATTGATGGTGGAGACGGCGGATACGGCCCTGCACCGGAACCCGAACCGGCGGCACCCGAGCCGGAACCGGCTGCACCGGAACCCGAACCGCAAGCGATGGAGCAGAATGAGCAGGAACCGATGGGTAATGGTGATGCCGAAAACAGTGTAAATCCGGAAGGTAATGAGCTCCCCGGATCGGGACACGAACAGTCAAGCTCACAGGGGGCCCAAAAAGAGGACAAAAAACCAATCGTAGACGATGGAGTGCCATGCGAGGAGGACGGTTTCGTTGGTGACAGGAACGATTGTCAAGTGTTCTATCGGTGCGTTTCTCAAGCGGATGGGAGTTTCCAAAAACTCCCATTCCGGTGTGGGGAAGGTACTGCGTGGGACGACCAGATCGGTTCCTGTAACCATGCGAGTTCCGTGGAAAGATGTACACAAAATTCTCAAAGTGACTACGTCAATCAACAATCATTCAGCCAGTCGAACGCATCCATGGATAGAAATATGACCCAAGCCTTTGGATCAATGACTCAGAATGGTATCACTACGAACACCACCAGCTCGCAGAGCTCAGCGGCAAGTCAAATGAGCAATTACAATAATATGACAACTTTCGTCCAAGGTGCCAACGGTCAGGGTTCAAGCAGCTCTAGCTCAAGTTCGAGTAGTTCTAGCAGCAGCAGTAGCAGCAGTAGCAGTAGTAGTAGTAGTTCCAGTTCCAGCAGTTTCGGTGGTAATAATCAGTGGAATAATCAAGGATCAGGTGGGCAATGGAGCAACCAGAACCAGGGATCTAGTGGTAATAATCAATGGAACAATCAAGGATCAGGTAACAATAATCAATGGGCCAATCAGAATCAAGGATCTAACAATCAGTGGCAAAACCAAAACCAAGGTTCTTCCAGCAACAATCAATGGGCCAATCAGAATCAAGGACAAAATAACCAATGGAATAACAATAACCAAGGTCAAAGCAACAATAATCAATGGAATAATCAGAACCAAGGACAAAACAACCAGTGGAGCAATCAGAACCAAGGGCAAAACAACAACAACCAATGGAACAACCAGAACCAAGGTTCCAACGGTCAATGGCAAAATCAAAATCAAGGATCTGGAGCAAGTGACCAATGGAACAACCAGAACCAAGGTCAGAATCAGCAATGGAGCAACAATAATCAAGGTCAAAGTAACAACAACCAATGGAGCAATCAAAATCAAGGTCAAAATCAGCAATGGAGCAACCAAAATCAAGGCCAAAGTAGCAACAACCAATGGAGCAACAATAACCAAGGTCAAAATAATCAATTTAATAATCAAAACCAGGGCCAGAATAATAATAACCAGTTCAGCAACCAAAACCAGGGACAAAATAATCAGTGGAGTAATCAGAATCAAGGACAAGATAATAGCAACCAGTGGAACAATCAAAACCAGGGTCAAAACAACCAATGGAACAATCAGAATCAAGGTCAAAACAGTAACAATCAGTGGAATAACAATAATCAAGGTCAAAACAATCAATGGAACAATCAAAATCAAGGTCAAAATAGTAACAATCAGGGGAATAACAATAATCAAGGTCAAAACAATCAATGGAACAATCAGAATCAAGGTCAAAATAGTAACAATCAGTGGAATAACAATAATCAAGGTCAAAATAACCAATGGAGCAACCAAAATCAAGGCCAAAATAATAATAACCAGTGGAACAATAACAATCAGGGCCAAAATAATCAATGGAATAATCAGAATCAACAATCAAATAGTAATACGCAATGGAATAATCAAAGTCAAAGTGAAAGTCATCAAACGAGTACGCAAACACAAAACTCTACCAGTAGTAATCAGTTTAATAATCAAAATCAGGGACAAAACCAAGAATCGAACAACCAGAATCAAGGTCAGAACAGTAATAACCAATGGAACAACCAGAATCAAGCTCAAAACCAACAGTCGACCAATCAGAACCAGGGATCGAATAATAACAACCAATGGAGCAATGGAAATCAAGGACAAAATCAGCAAACAAACAACCAAAATCAGGGACAAAGTAATAACAATCAATCGAGCAATAATAATCAAAGTCAAAATCAACAAACTAATAATCAAAATCAAGGATCAAATAGTAATAATCAAAATCAAAATCAGAACAACAATAACAATCATAGCTCCAATGGTAACTCGAATAGCCAACAAAACAGTCAAAACCAATCATCTAACAATAATCAGAACCAAGGGCAAGGACAAAATACACAAAACCAAAGCTCCCAAAACAATAACCAAAATCAATCGAATCAGCAGCAGAGTAATAATAATCAGAGCAATGGATCCAGTTCGAATGGAAGCAATCAAACTAACCAATCGAACAACAACAATTCAAATCAAAGCTCCAACAACCAACATAATCAGTCGTCCTCTGGATCAAGCCAAACCAATGAAAGTAATCAGCAGTCTTCTGGAAATCAAAACATCAATAGCCAGAGCCCTACTTCTTCTACCACTATTGCTCCACAATCCACTTCCACCGAAGCTCCACTAGAATCTAGCTCCAGCACGACAATTTCGACCGCTAGCGCAATTCCAGAAATGCAATCTACAACATCCACGACTGCTCAACAGATGACAACAACTACTTCTACTACTGTTGCTCCAACTGCTGATCCTACTACTACTTCCACAGCAATGCAAACCACCTCAACTGAACCATCAACGCCCTCATCTTCTGGCATTCCGTCGTCTACTGAAATAGTTTCCTCAACTTCTAGTAGCTCCGCCACTGAACCGTCCACAACCCAAGTTACTACTCCACCCACCACACAGGCTCAAAGCACACAACCGTCTACCATTAGCGAATTTTCTACACCACCACACACTACACCAACACATGTTTCGGAAGCATCAACCACTGAAATGCCCGCCACTACTCAAAGCACTACCACCACTAGCACAACTACCACACAAACCACATCAACTTCTAGTAGCTCCGTCACTGAACCGTCCACAACACAAGTTACTACTCCTGAGGAACCTCAGAAAACAACTACTGTTCCTTCCTCTACAACACAAACACCCACCACACAGGCTCAAAGCACACAATCGCCTACCATTAGCGAATTTTCTACACCACCACACACGACACCAACACATGTTTCGGAAGCATCAACCACACAAACTAACATAAACACAACAACAGAATCTAGTGTGGAAACATCATCGATGGGAAGTACCGAAACAACCACACCCACTCAAACAACTACACCCGAGAAGCCATCAATGACTACTCTAACTGAAACCATAGAAACTACTACACAAATCACCGAGTCTACCACACTCACACCTGAAACAACACAACACAGTGAAAACAGTACACAACAACCCACTACACAACACTCCACTGTTCAATCCTCTAGCACTCAGGAACCGTCAAGTACTGAGCGATCGACAACAGTGGCTGAGCCAAGCCCATCACTAGAACCCATCACCGAACAATCTACGGTGACGGAAGAATCTACCACACACATCGCACCTACACAGGAAACAACCACACTGGCACCTTCGACGGAGGTACCCTCCACAACACAACCTACACCAGCTCCTACGGAAGCAAACACTACACATGAAAACACAACCACATCAGAACCCACAACAACACAAACAACTACCGCCAAACCATCGGCGCCTGCTTCTAGTTCTACGGTAGAAACCACCTCAGGAGTGCCAACTACACAAACGATACACACTACACAATCATCCACAGCGTCGTCCTCCAAAGAAACAACAACACAAACTACACCACCATCCACACAATCCACCACAATGCTCACCACAATCGTTATGCAAAGTACTCAGTCCACAACCACTCTCTCTTCTTCAGCACAACCATCAAGCACTACGCAGCGTCCGTCCTCTGCATCAACCACCGGAAGTGCAACCAGCTCCGGCTCTACCACTAGCCAACCGTCCTCGTCTGGATCTGCCCCAGCATGTACTGAAGATGGATTTATGGGCGATCCGAACGATTGTAAAAAGTTCTACCGCTGTGTCTCCAATGGCAATGGACAATTTACACGATACGAGTTCCGCTGCGGAGATGGAACTGTATGGGATGACAATGCTGGCAGTTGTAACCATGATTGGGCCGTGCAGGATGGTCGATGTGGTAAGGCAAATGGGCAAGGATCGGGACCTCAAAGTGGTCAAAATGGACCCAATGGTACTGGACCAAATGGACCCGAAGGTAATGGAAGTGGGCCTAATGGACCTCAAGGAACGAGTGAACCGACCGAAGGGCCAAACGGTCCAAATGGAACTGATGGACCAGACAGTGGACCCAATGGAACTAATGAACCTTCCAATGGCCCTAACGGACCAGGTGGACCTAAAGAACCTAACGGACCTGAACAACCATCTGGATCAACCGGGCCTGATGGTCCAAGTGGAACGACCGGAACCGATGGACCAAATCAAACAAACGGACCCGAAGAATCCACGCCTGCTGCACAGCAGTCAACTACGGTTCCACCGTGCCAACAGCAAACTACCACTACCACCCAAACGCCCTCGGTACCCGCAGGAACTAATGGTGTATGCGAGCAAGAAGGATTTATGGAGCATCCGTCGAATTGTAAAAAGTTTTATCGCTGTGTCGACAACGGCAACGGGGGATACGATCGGTACGAGTTCACTTGCGGTCCCGGTACCGTTTGGGACAATGACATTCTTGCCTGTAACCATCCAACATCTGTCCAAAATTCCAAATGTGGAACGGGCGGTGAAACTGCATCCTCTCAGTATCCGGGTAGTTCGTCCGGTCCCGGCAATACCTATCTGCCACCAGCACAATCCTCAAGCACAGAATCTATGCCAAGTACTACAGAGCAAACAATGAATAGTCTGGAACCGGAATCACTAACCACAGGTGTTACAGATGCGGCTAGTCAAGAAACAACGAGCAGTGCAAGTAGTACAACGACACCAGCAGAATCCGGACCATCCACTACAGAAGCAGCCAAGGAAGAAAATGCGTCCGCTGCTCAAGAACAAACTACTGAATCTCAAAGTCAGACAACAGAATCGTCCAAAGGAGAAACAACTGCTAATTCACAAGAGCAGACAACCGGATCGCAAAGTCAGACGTCCACTACTGAAGCGGGAGATTCATCCACTACTCCAGAAGGTGCTACCGAAACGTCAACAATGCCATCATCGGAAGGTTGCGATTCGGAAGGATTTAAGCCTCATCCGACGAACTGTAAAATGTTCTACCGCTGTGTCGACAATGGTAAAGGTGGTTACACGAAGTACGAGTTCACTTGCTCGGAAGGCACAGGTTGGGACGAAAGCAAACAAGCATGTAACTACGAGTACGAAATTCCTAACTGTGGTGCAGACCGGCCACCAGAGCCAGAACCCGAGCCAAGCGGTACGGACATGACGACTGGAACTAGTGATGGTACCACTGCTGCGACGGACGCAACGACGCCACAAGCCCAGACAGATGGAACTACTGCTGGTCAAGAGACTACAACTGCCAGACAAGATATGACAACAGCTTCAACACAGGAAACAACTCCGGTAGAACAACAAACAACTACAACAGAGGCCAGCCATGAATCGACAACAGCAACCAGCGACTCATCTACAGCTGCTCCATCGACTCAAGAAACGACTACCACTGGACAAGAAATGACTACTTCCAGTGAAATGGCATCTGAAATGACAACCGCACAGGGTCAGGAAACGACCACCACCGGTAGTGAAACGACTACTGAAAATTCGCAGCAAACTACTACAATTGGTGGTTCGTCTTCCCCGGGCGAATGTACTGAAGAAGGTTTTATGGGCAATCCGGACGATTGCCGGAAGTTCTACCGGTGTGTAGACAATGGCAAGGGTGGATACAATAAGTATGATTTCACTTGCGGCGAAGGTACCGCATGGGATCAGGCACTGCAAACATGTAATCATGAGAATGTTGTTGAAATGTGCGGCGGACAGACAGGTAACACTAGCAATAACACTAATCAAACACAATCATCATCATCAACAACAGCTACATCTACTACTGATTCCACCACTACTTCCACTACTACTACTACTACTACCACACAAGCTCCTTCCACTAGTACTACCACACAAGCTCCTTCCACAAGCACTACTACTACTACTAGTACCACACAAGCTCCTTCCACAACCGCTTCTACAACTACAACTAGCACCACCCAAACACCCTCCACCACCACCACCAAAAAACAAAGCACTACCTCCACCACCGCTTCTTCCGCACCGTCATCAACAACTTCGTCATCTTCATCTTCATCAACCACCCAAAGCATGCAATCCTCGTCCGAATCCACCACCGAACGCATGAAAGCTTCTTCATCCTCCACAACGCCAGTAAACTGTACGGAGGCTGGATACTTTCCGAATCCGGACGACTGTACCAAGTTCTACCGCTGCATTGATTGGGACGGAATGGGTGAAAACTTTTCCGTCTTTCACTTCGACTGCCCCGAGGGTACCATTTGGGATCCCGCTGTAAATACCTGCAATCACGAGGACAGTGTCCAACCACCCCGCAATTGTTCCAAAACCGCACCTGCGGAAACAACTGAATCGAACGCTGAATCAACTACCTCTGTTACAGAAGAACCAAGTCCTACGACCGAAGCCGCCCAAATGACGACGGCCCAGCAAACGGAAGCAACGACTGCGGCCGGTGCCCAACAGGAGTCGACTACCGATTCGATGAGTTCCGAAACGACGGCTGCCGGAAAGGAAGAAACCACAACACAGGCGCAAATGATGACGACCACAGAGGGAGCGGCTCAAGAAACGACAACGGCAGCCGCACAAGAAACTACCGAAGCTACCACGATGACTGAAGTATCCCAGGAAACTACAACAGCGGCAGCTAAGGAGACAACAACAATGGCTGCTCAGGAATCCACCACGATGGCTGCTCAGGAATCCACCACGATGGCTGCTCAGGAATCCACCACGATGGCTGCTCAGGAATCCACCACAATGGCTGCTCAGGAGACAACGACAATGGCAGCACAAGAAACGACTACGATGGCCGCTCAGGAGACAACAACGATGGCTGCGCAAGAAACGACGACTATGGCTGCGCAAGAATCTACCACTTCCAGCAGCCAACAGGAAACAACCACTACTGCTCAACAGGAAACAACTACAGCCTCCGGTGGAGAACAAGAGATGACAACCATGGGTCAATCGGAGATGACCACCGAAGCGGCCGGACAGGAGCAAACAACTGAGGGTATGGAATCCTCCACGGAACCCGCATCTCAGGAATGTCCAGCAGGTTGCATGAGCTCGTGCCCACCCGTCGATGAAGATCAGGAACGTTTCGTATGCCCGACCGGATTCAAACGACACCCGAAGAATTGCAACCTGTTCTACCAGTGTACGGAGAAACCGAACAGCTACGACTACAGCATCGTCGTGTTTAGCTGTCCAAACGACACCGTTTATCAGGAGGACCGAACACAGTGTACAGAACCGGCCGAGGGAGATGACCGTTGCAAGGCATCCAATCTGCGATCACAGCTTCGAAACACACGTCAGCTGCCGGTAGTGAGTGAAGGTGGTCTTGGGAAGAATATTGCGAAGGTACTCACCATTATTTTCCTTGCAGATGCAGCTTGGTTCGATGGAACCACTCTGTCCTACAGATGGCCATTTCGCGATCGATGATCAGAAGTGCAGCTCCACGTTCCTACGCTGTACCCAAGGACGGTCTGGCCTTCAACCGAATATGTACCGCTGTCCGAAGGGTTACGTTTACTGGCGAGTAAGCCGACGCTGTGAACGTGTCCAGAAGATTCCTGAGTGCCAGACGACACCGATGCAGGAACGCTCGGAACTGCCGGTCGAATGGATCAACATCGGCAATCGGCGCCGTAGCTTGTTCTAGAGATGCAAGCGCTGCGTTTTCAAGGAGCAAAAGAGCTCCGGCTGCCATAATTCTTCATCGTATTCCCGAATCCCTCTAGCTATTCTCTTTCCTCGGTACAACTAACTACTCAACATGAACTGGTGCCAGTGTAGGTGGGCGTTCCGTGTCAGGCTGTTTCGGACCACGCATGAACCGCTGCAACCTCTTCCTGCGCAGCTGCGACACCCAGTTCTAGTCAGCGAGAACTGTTTCTGAGCGTACGACTCCAAACACTCCATAGCTCTAACCTGGTTGCGATCGGTAGCAGTCCGGAGTCCGATCGTTGACAATATACAAACTACGCTAGACAACTTAGATGTTAGATTCTAGCCATAAGTGTACGCCCTACGCACGGCAGTGTAAATAATTCCTGCGCAAAATTCATCGAACGACTGGGTTTTGTGAGAGGTAAGATTTCGACGAAACTAAAACTCCGGAAACAGATAAAATTTAACCTTGATTACTCTCCGGTTCACTGTCACCCATCTGTCACCCAGAAGCGTAGCCAGGCTCGATTTCTCAACGAAATCGTTCCTGTCGCGCTACGGTTGGACCCTTTGCCAAAATGAGCTTTAACCGAGAATGGTCTCATGAAGTTTCGTACCATTGTTTTCGCAAAGCAAGTAGCGGTGAACCATTGAGCAATCGAATTGTAGCGATATACTATACCTTTGCATCACATGTGAACGATTTTAGTGTATTAGGCTAAGAAACGTGCGCTTCTACAGCAGTGCATGTGCAAACGAAACAGGTATATCGAAATAAAGCTGCTGTAATTTATTGTACTATTGAGTATTGAGTACTGAATTTCCAGACTGAAAGACACAGACTTTTAAGGCATATTAAAAAATAGTGTAAAACCACATTTCACAACCTATCTTCTATGCTCTCTCCATTTGCTTTTCGCATTACCAAAACCAATCGAATAGCTGTTGCACAGCCTCGTGCAAAATTCCATGCAAGACAAATGCCATGTGAGAGCGCAACGCAGGGATTGTCAACCCATTTTTAAATAAATGAACGTGAGTTGCACAAGTCTCTTCTCTCTACAATGCCTACTCAGTGTTGGGCTGGTCGTGCTGGCATGGTTAGGTCACCAATCTGTTTGCAGGAACCTTGCTCCAGGGCTTTCTTCTACCTCCGACTGGTTTAGCTGCCACTAAAGCCAGCCAACGATCTCGCCGTCGCTGACGAACACCTTCCAATAGGTTGCCAGGATGACCAATAACCGCCAAGGATACCAGACTTTGGGGAGAAAAGATGAGAAGATGACATGATGGCATAACAAAAATAATCGCAACGACTGGACTGGTAGTCTCTGGTCTGGACTGGTCGCCTCCGCCAGTAGCAAGGACTAATTATCCGGCTATGTGCTAGAAATAAGGCTATATAGCCTGCGCGATATTATGAAAGAAAAAAATAAATAAACCAAATTGTAAGACTTACGGATACTCTTAGCGAAATTTAGAAACATATTATCATTTCATATCATCACCAAAAACTCCGAGGCCAATCTTATGACAATGGGAGCAACATGGCTGGAAAACGTAATGGGGCCCAGGCGTAATTGTTGGAAAATTTCATGCTCACTATTTAGCACGCCGTATTCTACACATAGCCTGAAATTAGTTGAAAGTCAAACAACTAATCTTTTGCCAATGATGACAATTGGTCATTTTCAGGAGGTCAAACAGGAACACAATTGATCTAGCTTGGTTTTTGTTGAGCGAGATACCCAATTTCACTAAAGCGACCTTCTAGGTCAAGAATGTTATTTCTGGCTTACTAGACTTAATTTTACCACGTAGCCGGACAGTCAGTCCTTGCTACGGGGGATTGGTTCGGATTGGATTTTGGACCGGTAGTGTCGTGTGAAAACCGACATTATCTTCTGGTCCTAATAACATTCCTGGCTACATCTTAAAGCACTGCAGTAATGCCTTCGCACCATTATTGACAAAAATCCAGCGGCGTGGAAACACGCTAGAATGGATCCACAAAAAAGTAACTACAGTGGCATCGTTTCTCTCTCTCTCTGTGCCTGCGCTAAGGTAGTCGAGCAGGCCATTTATTCGCCATTAGTCAAGGCTGTATCGAATTATATCTCCCCTTCTCAGCATGGCTTTATGCAACGACGTTCAACAACTACAAACTTGGTGGAGTTTGTTAGCTGCTGTTTGAGGAATATGGATCGTGGATATCAAGTCGATGCCGTTTATATCGACTTTCAGGCTGCCTTCGATCGCATCTCCCACGACATTCTGCTCGGGAAATTGCTAAAATTAGGCGCTCCTGATATTTTAATATCTTGGATGCGATCCTATCTGCTGGATCGTATCTACCAGGTGGGATTCGGATCCGATCATTCGTATACGTTCACCGGCACGTCCGGGGTTCCGCAGGGTAACACTTTAGGGTTCCTGCTTTTTCTGATCTACGTGAATGATCTTTCACCGATCCTGCCTGTGAGATCATATTTGATGTATGCTGATGATTTAATCATCTTTACCACTGTCAAGGATGCAAGCGACTGTCAGCGACTTCAACAGCTGCCTACGGTGTTTGGTGATTGGTGTGACAGAAACTCGCTCAAGCTATGTCCGAACAAATACCAAACCATATCTTTCAGTAGAGCCAGGCACCCGATCAGACACAGGTATGTCATCGCTAACATGCGCATCGTGCATCCGTGATCTCGGGGTCCTTCTGGACGATAAACTCATGCTCCATGATCATGTTGAAAGCGTCATTACAAGAAGAAACCAGGCACTAGGACTCATGATGAAAACGTGCAGTGAATTCCAGGATTCTAGGTGCCCGTTTTGTT
This sequence comes from Anopheles marshallii, assembly GCF_943734725.1. NCBI lineage: Eukaryota > Metazoa > Arthropoda > Insecta > Diptera > Culicidae > Anopheles > Anopheles marshallii. The sequence continues at coordinate 49,925,009 of NC_071326.1, read as the reverse complement.
GCGTCATTGTACGCACGATATTGGAGTACTGCTGTGTTCTCTTTCGGTACACGCTACCATCCGCCTGGAAAGCATTCAACGCAGGTTCGCGTTGCGTCTTCTACCGTGGACAAATCGTGTACTTTCTGATTACTACATGTTTTCGATTTTAAATTGTCCACGTCATTGTTTAGAGAGCGTCTTCGATTCGTTACTGTCTAGTATTTAAGTACTATTTAAGAATGTTGTCCGCCAAGGTCAGACAAATTACTAAAAAATAATAATAATAATAATAAATATAATAATTAAATAATATGCGAGAAGATATCGTTGATAATTTACTCTAAGCTAGAAAAACGATTAGCAGGAATACAAGTTAAAATAGCAAACTTACTTACTTACTTATCCGGCGCTACAACCGCTTCGTGGTCTTGGCCTGCTGCAAAAGTCCTCTAAACCGCTCACGGTCGAGCGCCATCGTCTGACCGGTGTCATTCTCATGACGTGACCAACCCACCGGAACGTACGCGTTGAATGCCGTTTCGTAATTTTCCAAACAATGTCGAACGAAAAAATCAGAAAAACACAGAAGCAATCCCACAGAAAAGGATTGCGTGATTGCTCACTTTCAAATGTTCCTCCAAAACTAAATTAAGCATTTCAACTATTCGCCGGCGAACCGATCATTTGAATAGCTTTGCAAATCTGAATGATGTTTTCGCTCGGTCAAAATTCTTCACGGTTCATGTCCAAACTAAAAACCGTTGTTGCTGAAGATGGTTTGAGTCGTTGCTAGTTTACTTTTCCTTTCGTTGGAAAAAGAATTCCTTAGATTTTGCATTCGATCCATAGCCAAATCTACATTATTATAATAAAGGCTTGTTATTAATCAATGTTTAGCTTAGACGGTTGCTTTTCTATAGATCATTAATAGACATGCATTATTTTCTATGGATCACCAATATAGTTCGAAAAACTGTCAGCAAAACAGTTTCTGTGGCCCGCTCCCGTTCTCTCAAGATATCGATTTTTTGTTTCTCTCGCTCCGCTCACTTTGCTCTGCTCAAACTCACACACCGCGTCCGCTACACGAATGTGTACCGTTTCTGTATCGTTGTTTTGATCCATCCGACCAAATCAGTAATCTCGGTTGCTGTGCTTGTTTTTGTCCGCGAACTTTAGTAATTCGAGCTTTCGCGAATCATAGAACGGTAAGTAAGCCTGCAAACGACCGAACACACCTGGAGTGCGAAACATAATCGATGTGAAATAGTGAAATTGTGCAATTTTTTATCCAATTTTGACAGCTCACGGTATTCTGCTTTGCCCGTACCTTTCTGTACGTGTGTATGTGCGATGTTTTTCTCGCACTTCGATATGCACTCGCATACTCGCTCTCCCGCTCTGATGCAATATTCTGCTCTTGGTCCCTCTCTCGCTTACTCTCATTTCAGTTAGCCAGCTGGTTCGGGCGGCAATGGGCCAAGCAATAAAGCAGCAACGCGGGTGGGAAACATTGCATTCGGAACAGATCTCAAAAACTTGCGCCTTGCAAACGCCGTGGTCGTGGTCATAGTTTGTCAGTCGATTGATATACCCGTGGCTGAAAGCGAACCCGCAGGTCCACTGAGTGTGCCAAGTGGTCGTCGCGGTCGGAGTGCGTGCGAAGGACAGCAAGTGCGGAGTGCCGTTCTGCCAAAAGAGTGAGTGTGTGAGAGGAATAACTAGGGGGGGACTAACGTTGGTGTCGGTGTGTATCTTAGTTTGCGGGGTGGCCTTACGTAATTTCTCTACCATCAGAACTATCGCGAATTTATCTGCTTAACGACTCTGCTATCTCGTCGACCAAGGCCAACGTACCTTGTTTTCGAGGCCGTACCATGTGGAATATTCTGCCCATTCGGGATCGGGATTCGTTTCGTTCGCTATACTAAAGTCCGAATTCTTTCCAGCAAACGTCGAGCAAACTGCGCGGTTTAGTGAAAAGCGACTCTCGCTCGTAAACACCGTGTGCTTTTAGTGTATTTCCGGTCCGAGGAAATCGTGCTATATCAACTGCAGAAGCACACCTTCTCGCTACAGTAAACACCGCATAGCTTCGATCGATCCAGGGAAATTCCGTACCGTCACGTAATCGCGTGAAAATTATCGTCACGAGAGCGCACCGGAAGCAGTAAAACTTGCCGCCGAGCCAGAAGTAGCTTCAGCAACACAACAACAATGTTCACCGTTTGCAAGAGTGCAGCAGGGGCAACGCTGGTCGCCAGCCTGCAAAGGTCAGTTCAAAGCATCATACCCCGCTCAAACAATCTCATCCACACCCGAACACACCCACCAACTAACCGACCCAGCTCGATTGAATGGTTTAGAAACCTATTGTCAGCCAGTAAAAGAAGCAAATCGAGCCAGACTGCCACCTAACGAACGTAATCGAGGATAGGTTCTATTTTTGTGTGGCCAACACATTCGATAGTTCTTGCACAGATCATCGATCTGCAACAAAACTTACATTTCCTTGCACTTGGCCAACTCTTTTTATTTTTCTTGGACCTTTGAGCACCAACTCGTAAGTTGGCTCGGTCTACTCATGTTGGCACTCTCTCACTCTAATCACTTTTACTCTCCTGAAAAACATACAACCCACCGAATGCACCTACGCCTGGTGCTAGTGAAATAGTGCACGGTTGCATATAATTGGGAGATATTTTCGGTTTCGAGGCCTTGGGTTATAAAATAGGAAATATTACCAGAAAACTGTTTCGTTCGTTAGCTTTCATGAAGAATTTACGGAAAGAAGTTTTGTTTAAATGATTTTTGCAAGAATACCATTGATAAACTCGCGTCTCATGCGTTTATATTAATCTTAAACTTAATAAATAGACAACTCGCAGATAGTGTAGGCAGTGGGAGTCCTTCCTGCTCAAGTGAGTCAACAGTGATTAACATCGACAGCTGAACATTGTTAGCGCTAGACCAGGCAGTGTGATTTCAAGTATGTTTATACAATATTAAGCAACACTCTACCATACTATTCTATTGATAGACAGATACTTCCCCTTGAAAGGTGTAGGTGCAATGGAATCACTTTCAGTATCGTATGATTTACAGTACAATAGCATTCTTTTCTGCAACTATGATCATGAAATTTGTAACACACATCGATAGAGCATTAGTGCAGAGTGAGATAAGGAAGGTTTAGGAGACGCCGCATAATCGGATGCGATGTCAAATAGGGTACTTTTTCCATACGACTATCAACGTTTTATTCAAGCAATCAGATAAATAATGAAAACTCCCCCGGCAACGCACTGCCTTGAATGCACATCACAACAAACTTGCGGCAGCTCCTTCTCATTCTCCATCAATCTCTCGCACTCTACACTGCTAGTTATATGCAATCTATCTTTTTCGCGCCATCTCATTCATTCCCCTTATCTTAAGATAAAGAACATTTGCTCACCTGTTCGTACGATTATTAACATTATTACGCTTCACCAAAGATAGCATGTGTGCCAACCTATGTGCATGTGTTGGTTGACAATGCAGTTCATATCGCGATCTGGCTTTTAATGCCCAGCATTTTTAACCCTGTTGTTCTTGCGTTGTTGTCGTTGATTCCTTTACATGCACTTTGTCAGCTATTATAAATCAGCTGACTACGAACAAAGCGTAGCTAAGTGTCCGTTCGTCTGTATTAGTACGGCATACAATGCATTATCCGTCTACTCAAGTCCAATCGGTCAATAGGCTGGTTTTTGCTGCTGTACCGCTTATCTAAAAGTCTCTTGTGTGCGATGAAGTTCTGCAATGTGCTCGTACAACAATGCATAAACTGATAATTTACTTTACTTTATGAATTATTTTACTGTAAAAAAAAACCTATTGCGGAAGGACACGCAGTTTTTTTTTTTAACAAACTGAGCAACACTTTAAAAGAAGGTATGGTAATTATAGAATGCCTATATTTATCCACTGACGTCATCGGAGTGTGCGAAATATTCGATTGCTTGGATTGGAAGGAGAAAGACGCGACACAGGAATCATGTGTCGTTTGTTTGTTGTTGCTGGTTTTACGAGGAAGGAGGGTGAAATTTAACATCTTTTCAAACAATTCACACCACAAGTAGTCGGAGCTTGATGATTAATTGCCATTGTTATGCTTTCAATTGCACTGACGATGAATTTAAACATTTAATTAAATTCATTGCCGACAACTGCCGAATGAGTTGCAAAGCGAGGAAACCTTTAAGCTCTTTTGTCTGACCTGTAAACCATGGTAAGAGCATAACGAAAATCTTGATTTAAAATTCCATATTATTGATTTATTGATTGCTGTATAGTCATGTAAGTATACTATAAATGCATTAAAGAGGGTTACACGTGCATTCAAAAATCATTACCATTATCATTACTACTAGTCAGTTTAATACAATTTGTTCACTATATTTATCATTTTCTATAAAGCTTTTCTTATACTTTTGACGAAATGAATATTTGTCAGCATGATAAGACAATCGCCCTGGCTACAACGTCGCAGTGTTGATCAACGTGTTTAGTTGATTTCGCCATAAAAGCTCATGGTCACTTGTGTTGAATGCTAAATTAAATCATCATAAATTTGTTTACTGTCCACATGCGTCCCCGATTTCATGAGTCTGTTTCTCACTTCTCCGTAGGTATGGTGTGCGCGCAATGTCCTCGTCGGTGGTGCAGAATCCGAAATTGGGCGAATTCCCGCTCGAAAATGAGCCTGTACTCGCATACCGGAAAGGTTCAAAGGAACGCAAAGAACTGGAGAGTGCACTGAAGAAGGCGACGGCCAAGATGGAAGACGTGCCGATCATTATCGGTTCGGAAGAGATCCGTTCGAAGGAGGTTCGCCACCAGGTGATGCCACACAACCATAAACACAAGCTGGCTCAGTTCTACTACGCCGACCAAAAGCTAGTCCAAAAGGCGATCAAGACAGCGACGGAAACGCAGGTCAAGTGGGACCGCACACCGCTCGACGAACGTATTCGCATCTGGCAGAAGGCTGCCGATCTGATGGCCGGCCCGTACCGACAGGAACTGAACGCAGCTACCATGCTCGGCCAAGCGAAGACGGTGATCCAAGCGGAAATTGATTCTGCGGCCGAGTTGATCGATTTTATCCGCATGAACACGTACTATCTGAAGGAGGCAGCAAAATATCAACCGATTAGCGAGGATGCGAAGGTAACGAAGAATTCGATGCGGTTCCGTGGTATCGATGGGTTCATTGCCGCCGTCAGTCCGTTCAATTTCACTGCCATCGGAGGTAATCTGGCGTACACGCCCGCCCTCATGGGTAACGGTGTGCTGTGGAAGCCGTCCGATACTGCCCTGCTGTCGAACTATGTCATTTTCAAGATTATGCGGGAGGCCGGCGTACCACCCGGTGTGGTAAACTTCGTGCCCACGGATGGTCCTGTATTTGGCGATACGATCACGGCTTCGCCGCATCTGGCCGGTATTAACTTTACCGGTTCTGTTCCGTAAGTATATGTCGACATTTAACATCTGATACACCAAAAACCCTGCTTACAAACATTGCTTTCCATTCACTGCAGAACGTTCAACCGGTTGTGGCGCCAGGTGGGTGAGAACATTAACAACTACAACAATTTCCCCCGACTAATCGGCGAGTGCGGTGGCAAGAATTATCACTTTGTACATCCGTCTGCGGATGTCGAGTCGGTGGTAAACGGCACGATCCGGTCGGCGTTCGAGTTCTGTGGCCAGAAGTGTTCGGCCTGTTCGCGTATGTACGTGCCCGAATCCCTGTGGCCGAAGGTGAAGGACGGTTTGCTAATGATCCGTGACACACTGAAGGTGGGCGACGTGACCGATTTTTCCAACTTTACTTCGGCGGTCATCGACGACAAAGCATTTGCACGCATCAAATCATACATTGACCATGCTCGCAGTTCCAAAAATCTAACCATTCTCGGTGGTGGCAAGTGTGACGACAGCAAGGGCTACTTCATTGAACCGACAATTGTGCAGACAACTGACCCAAAAGATCGTATTATGACTGAGGAAATCTTCGGCCCGGTGCTTTCGATCTATGTGTATAAGGACAAGGATCTCGATAGTGCCATGAAGCTCGTCGGCGGCTCGACCCGATTCGCGCTCACCGGTGCTGTGTTCGCGCAGGACGAGTAAGTGTGATTGATGTTTTTTCACGCGAGCCATTCTCATCAGCACCGGTATACTTCCTTCTCCTTCTTCTTTTAGAGCATTCCTCAAGCGAGCTCTGGACGAGTTCAAGATGACGGCCGGTAACTTCTACCTTAACGACAAATCAACTGGCTCCGTCGTCGGTCAGCAACCATTTGGTGGTGGTCGTATGTCCGGCACGAACGACAAAGCCGGTGGTCCGCATTACGTGCTCCGGTGGGCTACACCACAATCGATCAAAGAAACGTTTGTACCGCTGAAGGACATCGACTATCCGTACATGCGCGAGTAAGCGCACCTTTAGCACCTACCCGTTTGGACACGGTGAAAGCTGTTGCAGATGTTCTTTTGTTTATATGAGATGAATGATGAATCCTTCCCGCTTGTGCCGGGTGAGAATATGGTGTCAATTTCTGTACATCTCGGATTTTCCGACTGGTTTCTGTAACTTACAGGCATTGAAATGCTTGTCAGTCGATTGATTGATATGTTTTACATGTATTCCGTGTACTACTAGTGAAGTAGTATCATTCACAGCAACAAGCAGCAGGATCTGGGTTTGTTTGTTTTTTTTTTTTGGTTTTGCTTACTATCACTAAGGTAATTCGCGTTGAACTCTTTAAATTGCCAAGCTTTCTCACGCGGCAGAAGATATTGGAAGGATATTAGTCATGAAACTGACAACCGGTTGTAATGAAATATGCAATTCATAACGCAAGACCACTCGGTTCCGAATACAATTTGACAATACTTAGCTTTGTGCAACCGACGCGCAGCACATTGTTCCCGCTGCGACGGCTCGTGGGGTGCAATAAGGATGCATTCGCATTAAGCTATCTCCTTTCACACGGCTCCGATATATAATCGTCGTGATATTTTTTTCTGTTCTTGTTTTATTCCTTTCCTACCGGTTCACGCCGCAATAAGTGTGATTTTAGTGTGTGCTCGCTAGGAAAAGGTAGTTTTATAGTACTTGTTGATCATGCTGTTTTTCTTTTTTTTCGTTTGGAGAGCTCGATTCCGGCGGTATGAATCGGGCTCTTGCTGTGATTATTAGCGCGAGCCAATCCGGTTGCGGATTAAGTATTACCGATGCACCACTAATGGCATACATCGGCCATCGATGACATGATGTATTGTAGGTAAAGAAGTGGGTGCGTACTGGTCTGATGAGAACGAACGAGATACTACAATTACCCTATAACCTAGATGCGCGCCATTTTCTGACCCGACCACCTTTGATGTAGCTCCACTGGCTATATTTAATCATCAGCCGCAACATAAAACCAAATCTCATACACCCAAATCATCTATATACATGTATATGCGGCTGCAGTATAGCGAAAACGCGTGCGGCGGTTAGATGAAGTGCAAAACAACGTGCAAGGAAATGAACGACAAGCAACAAGGATCCGTTAGCTGCTGCATTAATATGGCCGTTTGATGACTGTATGAAACAAGTATCATAAGCGTAGCGTAAGAATGAGACAAAAATTATACTGAACGAAAAAAAAAGAACACACACACACACACACTAATAAGTTAATAAATGTTTTAAACATGAAAGAGTTGCAGCAATGCTGTGTTGTGAAGAGACAAGTATCACAAAGTTTCGTTTATGCGCACTTAACTAAACCAAATCAAAGTAATCTCCTCCCATGCCCCTCTAGGGAAAACGAGTAGAAACTTACTTCTTACTTACACACCTCCTGTTCCCCCCCCCCCCCTCCCCCTCCCCTTCCTTGCGAATACTATTAATTTCACTACTTCTTCTCAACCCGCTTGATGGGGATTGAATGTCAAAGAGTAGTTCTGGTTCAATTAAATAAAGACGTCATTGATCCGATGTTACCACTTGTTTCAAAATAGTTCACACATTCAAGGGCATTCTTCCGTGACAGTGTTTTTCGTTTTCGCTCCGGTAAGCGCGGAATACAACAACACTGCCGTGACCAGGATTCGAACCTGGGTTACTACGGCCACAACGTAGGGTCCTAACCACTAGACGATCACGGCTACAGAATGCTCGATACCAAAGAGAAAAATGGCTTTATATGTATCTATTATATGTATGGCTTTATATATATCTTTTATATCGAAATTTACACTTAACCATTCAGATAAAGTAAAGCCATGCAAATATTGATAGTCATTGCCATTATCAAAGTCCTACCACTATCACTCTATGAACTGGAACATGATTGTCATTTTATTTATAAAACCAGTAAATAACACACGTATAAAAAACACATAAAAAACTCTGTGCGTCGGCCGGGAATCGAACCCGGATCAACTGCTTGGAAGGCAACTATGCTGACCATTACACCACCGACGCTCTGCCCATTACGTGCGCAATTTTCGAGGCGGATCATGCCAGGAATTTCATAAAAAATACTTTTATGCTATTTGCTTAATCGGCCGTTGCCGATCGACCACCTCATAAGTCTCAAAGCGGATGATGGTACCGGATACCCGATTATGTTCGGCTAACTAATTTCGGTATCGCTTCGCTACCTCATCAATAAACCACAGTACAATTAAAATTTTTAAATTACTTATATTTTACGTTCCTTTAACACTAAGCAAACAATTGAATACAACAAAAAAGACGCATCGCTCATTCCGAAATCGAATCAAGCTATCGTTAAAGTGATGTGATGTCTACATTAAACAAAAAACAATATTCGAATAAGAATATTAAGTGTGATGAGTAAACTAAAATCAGAACACGATACGATTGCTCTCCCTTCTTATTTGGCTCAATGCGTTTAATCGTTAGCTCAGTTTGCGAGCTGTATACACTCCTTACTTCCGTTGACTTCCGAAGAGTAATTTGTGTGTGATGTCAAACTGTCCGTTACCGTCTGTCTAGTGAAAGGAGAGGGTTCCTTTTTGCAAGTTAAGATTTAACATGAAATAAACTTATTTTGGATTTTTAAAATGACGCAGTGGTAAATACAAAAATTGATCGAATCCGCAACCCACAAAGTGGGTTTTATCAATAAAGAAAGATGAGCTTAAATTTGTATTTTACAGTTTTGCGCAACCCCACACCAATGCCGCATTACCATGTTGCTACCACATAGATCTGAAGACATATGCAATTTGATTTTCGCCACCGGCTCTCTTCGCTGGAAACATTCACGTCGGGATCCTAACGGCGGAAGCTGGTTTTGAAGCCCTTCATCGAGGACAACACTTTGGCCATCATTGGAGCCTTGCGCGGTTTCGTCGGTTGGAAAACTGTAACGTATCGGAAGAATCAATTAGCACATCATTTTAATTTTGTCTAACCTATGTTTTAAACTTGGCTTACCTTGGGCTTGAGCATTATCGCGCGCACCGGCCGCTACTCGTAGCCGTGCATCACCGGCTTGTGTTACGTTACCCGCCTTAAGGGCAGCTACACGTGCCGCCGGAGAAACAACCGGTGCTCGGGCCGTGCCGTATTTGACCTGTTTGCTAATCACACTTCGCGGTGGTTTGACGGCGGAATCGACGTACGCTAGTTGCGTTTTGCGAATCGGAGCCGCCGCCTGTTCTTGTGAAAGCTTGATGTTCTGCGTAAGACTTCTCAGCTTCGCGTCGCGTTCCTCGGAGCAGCGCTAGAAATAAAACGAAATCACACACACACAAATAGAACCCATATCAACACGCAAAGAGACGCATTCGCTTACCAGAAACATTTCACGCCACGTTTCCAGCTCCTCCTCGTTACGTTGTTTTGATCGGAACGTGCGCTTGCAGTGTAGCTCCCATAGGACATCGCTATCTTCGACAAAGTGCGGATTAAAGTGCTCTAGGTGAAGTAGTTGGGTCGGATTTGCTTTTTCAAGCACCGGTTTCAGGATGTAAAACGGTATACCACCTGTCGCGCCTATCTCATAGACGTGATCCTGCAGCAAACGAATGCACAGCTCGTACAACGTTGGTATTACACCTTTCGCGTTCGTCTTCTGTCCGGAATAAACCTTCGTACGCATATTTTTGGACTGCATGCTCTGACCGAGGGCCTCTTCTTCGGTCAGGGGACGACCTTTACCGCGACCGCTCTGTCCACCCAAAAACACACACTCCATCACGGTCTGATTCAGAGGCATCGGACGATAGTGGGGCGAAATCATTGGAAGCGATTCCACGATTTCCGAAGCCTCGGGAAGCGGTTCCAGTTTGACATTCTGTGAAAGAAGCTCCGAAGCCGTCGGTAAACCCCCGTTACGCGCACCAGATGTAGATGAGGAGGAAGAGGATACTCTTGCATGCTCTTGTTTACTTCTCGAGTAGGACGTGTCACTATCTCGATGATTCGACGATGTGGAAGCGGGGGAAGATTTCATTACGGTCACTTTCACCTTTTCCTTGTTACTACCGGACGGTTTTTTCTTCGATCCCGAAGGCATACCGATCATGGCAAGTGCATCCGCAAAGCTAGCCCCCCCGGAACAGTCAAGTCCATCGTTACCATCCTCACCGAGGGAATCGTCATTGTTGTGCTCTTGGTTTGATGCCGGCGACAACCGAGACTTATCTTTCCGTCTCGATTTTGACTTAGTTTCCTCCGATCTTTCCCGTGATGATTCCGATTTATCGTGATGCCGCTTGGAAGAGGAGGAATATGATCCAGATGAATGTCCCTTTGATTTTTCCTTCTTTGAATGTGATGATGAGGTAGAAGCTGATGCATGTGGCGATGATGATGAATTCCCCTGCATAGTGCTATTTGCACTGACATGATCGGTTCGATGCTCTTTGCGAGATCGTTTCGATGAGGACGCCGCATCCATATCGGCATAGTTTTCTTCCGATGCGTGCCTTTTCGAACTACCATCTGCGCTGCGCTTCTCCTTTGACCGATGTCGGTCTTCTTTATGACTAGAATCTTTCCGTGCGTGACTACTACTGCTATTATTACTGCTACTACCGGTACCATGATCGTTTGTGTTGCTGGTGCTGTGATGCTTTGAGGAACTGCGATCTTTGTGTCGGTCACCGTCACCGTGCGATGATGATTTTTTTGCCGATCCATGATGGTCCGTCTTGGAGGAGGAGGACTTGTGAGATTTTGACTCCCCTCTACTTGATGAGTGTCGATGGTGGTCACCTCCATCATTCTTTCTTTTATCGCCCCTATCGCTTCTATCATCATTCTTATGTTTCTGTCCACTGCTAGAGCTGCTGGATGCTTTGGAAGTGGACGTGTGATGTTGATTTCGTGAACTATCGTTAGAATGTCGCTTACTGGCAGCACCACTGTGATGGCCACTCCACTGACTGGATGTTGCTCTATCTTCCGAACTTAACTGAGGTTCCGGTTCCATTACACGATGATGCATCACATAGTGAACTTCTGGCTGATCCGTTCGCTCATCCGATTCTTCTCCATCGCTATTGCTGTCGTTACCTTCTGCTTCAGCGCCAAATTCCTCTGAAACGCGGAGCTGTGGCTCACCATAGGAATCTGCAAAACAAAACAAAGCGGCATTAACGAATGTTATCCATTATTATTATTACCCGTTACAATTCTCAATCAATAATAGAGCTCAATTATTAACGTGGGACATCGCAACAGCGCATTGCTGCATTCAATCAACAAACGCAACTGATGTGCCAGATTTAACCGTTCAGTGTTAACTGTCGAATGCAATTTATCGTGTACCAGTACAATTCTCAATATTGATCCATTTCACATACCATCCTGATCGGTATTGTGATGTGATCCCCGATCGTCGTCGTCGTCGTCTTCGTCGTCATCGTCATCTTCATCGTCATCATCAGCCAACGAACGATTATGACCGTCTTCTTCCTGATCACTCATGTCGCTCCGTTGTTGACCATCCTCATTCTGACGTCCTTCAGAGTCCGCACCTTCTCCGTGTGTGCCTGCGTTCGCAGTATTGTCATCCGATTCTTCCGCAGCTACCATCGCTTTCCACTTAGTAACGAGTGCTTTGGCCGCAATGCCCACCTCACCGTCGTACTTCCGGAGACTGTTGACCGTACGTCCAATGCCGGTATCTTGCAGATGTCGAACGGAGATTGGTAGCTTGTACAGCTTCCCGATGCAGTGTACAATCTTTGGATGAAAAGAAAATTGAGCTATTAATATTAAAGCATTACTTCTATCAACTATTACTAAAGATTATTTCAATGTTCATTTAGATCAGCTTGTTTTAGTTAACACTTCTAGTAACGTTCTTTACGTGTGCAAAGAACAGTCGTAATTACTTATTTCTTACAGAAACAAGCCTCTATGTAGACCTCTAACATCACGTACTCTAAGAAAGCAAGTAAAGACGAAACACGTTGTTATTAGTAACGTTTGTAAGCATCGTAGAAGCGTAGGTTCCGGCTATATATCAGCAAGCGAAAAAGGCAACGTAATTATTTATATTGTTGTTGGAATGGCTTAAAGAAACTTCGAATTCCTATGCTACATGAAAATGACAAATTTCCGACTATGTTATCTTTCACGTTGTATCGCATCTTAACATTCCGTGGTTTATGCGGTCAAGACACGATCACTAACCACATGGTGAGGGTGCTTGTAATGGCAATGTAGCTGCCTTCTTCTTCACGGGTGCATTTTGTGCTTCGGACAAAAATAACTGTTTGTAAAGGATAATTGGGACAGATGGGTCGAACGTGCGGATTCATTGCAGGTAGCCAATTCGGCAAACCGATGCAGAAGTCATGTCGGTGTTTGAAGAGCAAGCAGGCGCAGGGGTATTTGTACCTATCTCTGCAAGGTGTAATGAATTTACTTACCCTGGCCGTGTCATTTAACGACTTGTTGATGCTGGCCTGGTAGTGATTGATGATATCCACAATCGACGACATTTTGTCCAACCAATTTTGATACTTTCCTCGCGTACGATGACGATGGCGGTTTTTCCTCTTTCCTTAGGGGTGTTCGTTCGCAGTCGATAAGCTCTTGTGCCCTCTCCTATTTACCTTTGCACGATCTCCTCTGACTTCTGGCTCTATTATTTCAAGCACACAAAACCAAGCACACATCCACACGCTGTAAAGCTTAGATTATATACATACACATGCAACTCTGCACACAGGTACGTACGGTAAACGGCCACTATGCCCTTTTTGCAAGGGTTTTGGACCGACCCGTGATGCTGTCCTTTAAACTATTCAGATCAATCGTGGACATCCGTCGGGAGCGAACCAACAAACGACACACAATAAAGCATATTCTTACATCCTACTGCAATGGTGGTTTCTCTCTCTTTCGCCCTATTTCTTTTTTAATCCCAAGGGTTGGTTTACACGTTTTCCTCTTCGCTGCATAAGTACAGCATAACTGCTATTTTCCAAGTGCTATAACTGCTCGTACGCACGCATATGCGTAAACAAGAGCATATGTACGCACACACACACACAGATACACACACACACTAAGGCAATGCACACCTGGTTAGTGTTGCCTAGGGGAAAATCGCTTGCCAACACATCGATCTCCGTCAGCTAAAATGTACTTTCCCCGAATGAAAAAGCGAATGAAAGAGGTCGGTTTTCCCGTACCGTGGCCGTGAAGGGTGACTAGAAACATTTGCACAGTGCATTTGTCAATTGGTACACATTTTAACGATGACTTTTCACTCACTTTCTAGCACTACAAGTCACAACCAGCCATTAACCGAGTTGTGTAGAACCGTTACGCAATTAAATTCACAGCCCTGCAGACTATTACAGCACGGACGATGTTGTTGACGGTCTCGGGTTGCTTAGAGGAATTGTTGTTGATTCTGCGATTTAATTTTCACCAATTAGAAGGTCAACGATAACGTAAGCAAAACGACACAAAATATGCTGCTAACTTATCACAGCAGCCAACATACACACTGCTCGATACGCCATTCCTGCTTACGTTCATCAGCTGAACCGTGAATCGGCACATGTGTGCGTATGTTTCCGAGGCGAGTGAGCTGTCAAACTTCGGCTTATCATTGTACCACTACCACCCGCTGATCCGACATTTAAAAAGCTAAAGCGTGCTAAGCGTGTTAAAGGGACACCCACTAAGTGCTTGCGAACTTTGGGATTCCAAATAGCAGAGCTTTTTTAAAAATAGCAAACATACAATTGAATTTCACATAATTTAAATGTATCGCACAGTACCCGTCAATGTTTGGAACAGTTCACATTAAATTTTAAAAACAGATATTGACGTCCAACAATGGCACGAGACCACGTCCTCTTGTACACCCTGTACATGTGGCTGTCAAAAGTCAACATTGCGAGCGCGCGCCTCCGTGTGTGTGTTGTTTACGGTGTTTGTTTTGCTTCTTTTTCTACACCGGGGTTCGTTGCTCGCTCTGCCAATGATCATTTTCCCCGGTGCGTGACGTCATTACCGAAACCGGCAGTATCGAAAAATAGAAATCCCCTCAATCGATCTCACGTACACACACACACAGGTGGCCATCACCTTTTCACGCACCTCAAGCACGCTCCACGTGGGGTTGGGTGGTTGAATGGAAAAGGACATGCATTAGGTGCGGTGCGGTGGATATCAACACGCTCACCATCATCAGTCGTAGCGGACATAAATTTCGCAGAAAACGCTCCCGCACGGTCAATCCGTCCCGTTGGTGCTTCGCGGGTAGTGCGTGATTTCATCGTTCATCGTTGCAAGAAGTTTTGAGGTGAGTATTGTACGTCGTGTGCCTCTGTTCCACGTGTGCGTGCGCGCGCGTTTGTGTGCGAGGCGGTACGAGCGAAGGAGAGTGTGTGCGCAATAGGCAGCAAATGCGCTTGTCAAAGCGAAACGCCACACCAGTTCCCGTATTTCGAGCCGTGTGCTTCGCTCGGCCGTCACCGTCGTCGTATTCCATCGCAAACCGTGAAGAAGGAACGCAGTCTGTGCGGTTCTTCGTACTACCGTAGTCCTCCGGGTAGTTCAGCGTGTGTGTGTGTGTGTGCGCGCGCGTGTGTGTATGGGATTTTTGTTCGGAGTTTTCTATCTATTTTTGCGGTGCGTTTTTGGGAATATTTCGATGACGTTGTTTCACTCAATACACTTAGTATTTTATTTGCATGCAGAATAGAAATTCCACATTGCATTGTATTCAATTGCGGTTTCTTAGAATAATAGAACTTCGCTGAAGGTTGATGGCGTGATTTTCGCGTTCCGAGCATGTGTTGGTGTTTTTTTTTTTAGGATATATTTTCGACAAGTGGACGCACTAACGGTAGTGCTATTACGGCTTTTCCCATCTAATTTTGTATATGTGTTTTTTTTTCTTTTATTTATAACTCGTTGCACATTTTCCGGGGTTTCTACGGATGCAGCCAGTGAAAGGTCCTAACCAGCAGCAACATGTATCACCTGAAGACGATCGCTAAGAACGCCACCATCAAGCAGGAGGTAGCCACACTGGTGAAGGCCGTTGCGGCCGTCCAGCAGCCGATGGTTGCGGTAAACCAGCAGCAACCGAAGCGCACGTATGCCGAGCACCAGATCCCGGAGCGCCTGAAGGATGTGTCAACCGCGGCCAACCCGCGCTTCTTTGACATGGTCGAGTACTTCTTCCACCGTGCCTGCCAGATCTGCGAGGATAAACTGGTCGAGGACATGAAGGGCCGCGCCTCCATGGACGAGAAGAAGAAGAAGGTGAAGGGTATTCTGATGCTGATGCAGCCGTGCGATCATATCATCGAGATTGCATTCCCACTGCGGCGCGATTCCGGCGACTACGAGATGATCACCGGCTACCGTGCCCAGCACTGCACCCACCGTACTCCGACCAAGGGCGGTAAGTACTGTTGGGGTGGTGGTGGTGGTGACGATGGGTTGAAAATGAAAATCGTACCACTGAAAGTGAGTGTGTGTCGATTACGTAACAAGCGTACGGTCGCGTCGTGCAATGCGTTTGCCTTGCCGCAATGGTGGTAGCGCAGGAAATGATTTTGGGTGGAAAATCGCAATATTGAATTCTAAGAAAAGAAAGAAGTCGAACCGTCTGCTTCTTTATCGCTTTTCTGTTCCATTGGTTGTTTTTCATACGTTTTACCAGCCATTTTTAACATTTTTGTCGAAACTTTGTGTGCCGCCCCCAAAACAGCTCCCGGGACCATTGAATGATTAATGTGTACGCCTACGACTTTGTTCGTTCAAGACACAGGCACAGGAAAGAAGGGCAACCCATTTAGAATGCCTTTTATCGCTGCAAATGAAAACCGTCAACCGAGTGGCTACCAGCGGTCAAATGTGATAAGTGAGAACAAGGAGGTTGTTGTCGATGGAAATGGAAATTATGTTGGAATTCTTGTCAGAAATATGGTAACACAAGCATTACTCATCTTACGATGTAAAGTTTGCTTCAAGTGATAAAACTTTCATAAACTCACGTGATCCAGCAAAAAGGGAGGGGGGAGGGGGCTCCACTTTCAAGACACTTCGCTGATAAAATCACGCATTAAACAACAAAACGTCACCGTATCATCTCGTCCCTCAAGCCAATAGTACAGTTGTCAAGGCGTTAAAGGAGGAGATAAGTGATACACAAATAATAGACCTCCGTTCATGTTGCAGACGACCGTATCGTAATGCTGCAATGTCTATTATCATTGCCCATTCGGATGGTACCCGTAGAAATGTGTCTATCGATGAAGCCATTACAACATCCGATTGGAAACGTTTTCGAATTCGGTTATATCAATGCCTTTGCACACCTTCATCTCGTGGACCAATTTTGTTCCTTCATTGAGTATCTATATGGAATGCTAACCAAACGTTTTCTTTTTAGGTTTTAAAAGCAACGTGGACTTGTGTGTAATAAAGATTAGATTACATAGTGTGGTGTGTCACCAAGTACACATTCTCGCAAAAGGGCATGGAAACTGGTCCCAGTGAGGTATCAGTTGCATACAATTGCTAACAATGTGTGAATCCATCGAGAGACAGTATCCATTTTAATTGGCTAGGCCCAGCCACATGAGAATCTTGGATTTGTCACGACTCTTGAACGAGAATATTTCCACCAAATGGTCCAAGCTTGCGCGGAATGATATCGCTATTCCATTTATGCTGAGATAGAGAACAAAAACATCAACCCTTTGCGTATATCAAATTCCACTACTGGTATGTTCAAAATGCAGAAAAGAAAAGAAAGCAAAACCGCCAATAAACAAGCACCGACCGGCCATTACTTCAATGCGAGGAAAAGATGTACAAGATGCATAGAACTAACATATGTGCGACATGTTGTCAAGCAAGCACGTGGTCCCCCGTCTCTGGATGTTGCTCCATACGCGTTGTAACGGCGGTAACGATGCACCGTTCATTCAATGCGAACGTTGATGGACGGAGCGCACTCAAAGTGCACAGCCACTTCAGCGGAATTCCATTACACACTTTCACTTCAAGTTGATGGGAGATGAAAATGTGCCCCGCGTTCGCTGTTGTCATAGCGGTTAGACTCCGGGGATAGCTCGGGCCATACTTGAGACATTCGATCGTCAACCTCTCGTGAATCAACTGGAGTCATGGAGAGAGTAGAGAGTGGTCATTCTAGTTGTTAAACGGTGCCTTGTTCGATGCGATTATCATCTACAGCTAATCGTGGCGTACGCATCGCCAAGCGCAAATAATAGAAACACTTTACTATCCACTGGAACTGAGCAATTATACCCTCCCAAGCAAGGTCACCGGTGTATGTCTCACATACACACACACATACACCCGTTGATAAGCCCTATCGGGGGGTCCATGGGAAGGGTGTCAAGAAAAATGAAACACTACCGATATGGTCCGAATGGGATCGGTTACGCGGTCAAGCAGGATCGCGCGCGATTCTAATGTCGTAACTAACATTTAGTGCGAGTCGCTCTGCTGATAACGGTAGCCAAGGGAAACACAGTTGCAAAAAAGAAGCAGAAAGAAGTGCTCCATGTGATGCATGCGAACCCATCATCGTGCGATGTCAAACAGATACAAGGTGTCAACATGTGTCTCTAAACCTTGGGTAGGCCGCTCTTTTGCGTGTTTACGGGTTAAGTGGTACTTATCTCCTAAATCCCACGAGGTGGTTGGATTATTGGTAGGATGCAAGGTTCTTCCAAACTAAATTCGCCTGGTGCGCTGTGCACACTGCAGAGAACCGTGTCCTCCTGCTGCTCGGAGGGAGGTGTGTCTGCCCTGCGTTTGCGGTACGGTTTACGTCATTGTCGAACAGAAATCGATTCAAAGGCTAAAAATATTGCTGCACAACTCCAACGTAGCCGGAGGTTTTGGGACCTGCACTCAACGCTACCCCTCGAGGCTTCTTCAATGGTAATGGTGTGGTGCATTCAGGCTGACGTTGCTCACAATTTGCTTACCGCCAATTGCCCGCGGATGAGATTCTTTCTGTTTTGTTTGCTTCTTACGGTGATTGTGTCACGATGTCACGAGGCCTCGTTAAGGGAATGTTACGTAAAACATGCGAGCGATACGCTACTTTTTAGCGCTGGATGTTTTCTTCTCGCTCAGAATGCCGGTAACAAGGACGCTGTTACTAACGTGATGAACAGCAAGGTGTTGTTACTAGACGGTCGCGTGCCTGTTTAGCAGCTGCTAAGCAAAACTAAAAACCGCCCAACCGATCCAATTATTACCAAATTCTCAGCCTTAATTAGTGGATGGGCTATACCGAAACTTCAATACTTGTGCCGAAATGATCAACTTAAGACTTTTTCTTACCTAAAAACACCTAGCCTACTACTCTTTAGAATCAGGCGCCCGCAACTCGCTCCACACAGCCCGTTTTTTTTTAACATTTACGCACACAACTACTACGTTCCGTTGGTGTTGTGAACTATGTGACATTTTGCGCACCTGTCGCGGATATTAAGAAAACTGGGCTATAAATAGCGAACGGTAGAAGTAATTTGCGGAATTTAATTGTTGTTTTTCTTCTGAGGAACAGACAGTAGTAGAAATGGACAGAAAGCGGTAGATGGTTCATTTGCTATTTGTTTATCTCGTGGCGCATGTTGTTGTTTACGTGTAGTTAATTTATTCAATTTATGATTTAATTAGCATACACGTTAGAACACCTACATTGCTTCAGGTTGTACCGGCCGTCGCATCGGAACTGGTAGAATCGAATGTCAGTATGCAAATCAGTAAATAAATAAATGAAATACCATCGCGGCGAGAGTGTGCATTTGCCGTCATCTTTGAAGGTTGCTCGATATCATTAGCACCATTTGCTTGCCCTGGTAACAATGTTAATGCTGCCATCATAATGTGTCTTTTTGTGCTATCACATGGTATGCGAAGAGTGAATTTAAAGTTTACCCTGCCCAATTAGAGCCAACCTGCCAACACATTGTTGCACATGCCAACGACAAATAGCGTACGATCGATTAGAGTGGACGGGGCGATGGAATTGGTAAATAATTTAAATTGTTGTAAAACCAGCCGCACATACCACCGAGACCGAACGCGCAACTTCCTTCTCTACACGGCAATGGGATCATTTTGCACGTTACAGGACGGGTTGCTATGATGTTACATAACGACACATAACAATTTAAAGGCCTCCTAGATTTTCGATCACCTCACCCCGGACACGACACTTGTTTGTCTACGGCGTTTGGGTTGTTGTCGCATTTGCATAGGCGGATGATAGAACCCGCTAAATTTAGCACGCACGCGATCCAATTCCGACACCAGCTTCTCTGTCAAGTAAGGTTCGGTACGAAAAACCCGGAGAGCATAGCATATGCGCATAGGATCGGTTGGATCAAAACAAAAACCATGAGAACGATCAGGCGATCCTCGCCCCGACGTGTGTGTTAGCAGATGATTTCGTGCTCACCGACGGTGACTAATCTCTGTACGCGGCGGAAGAACGGAGCAACATCGCATCTTCCTCGTTGATGTTGCGATACCATTACGTTCTGCCTCTATCCGCTCTAAACGTTCTAAACCGGTTTGGTGAACATGCAGTGCTGAAGCTTGACGATTGTTCCATCAGCATGGGGATACCGGTTTGGACAATTTTTCGATTGTTGCCAAGTCGTGTTGATGGCCTTTCCCGAATTGCTATTGCCCTAAAGAAGAGGTTAATGTTGTTGCTTTTGATACGAGGAAATATGATCATCAATTCTTACATTTTTTATTGACATTTGCAGTAAGGCTTTTGCGTCAATGTTCGAATTAGTATGCGACGCAACAGACCAGAACCTAGCTTTACCTTGTTGATAAGCGCTCTCGTTCGCTCGCAAGATCAGGAACCATCGAAAATATAACGCAAAACAAACGTACCTCGTGGTGTTCTTTTGAATATCTTATCTTACACGCCTGATACGATTGTGACCTTGAATGTGACATCTTCTGTTGCTATTTGTAGCTCACGATTCCATGGATTATGTTTACTGAGTACTATCATCTTGAAATGCCACAAAAATCTGATAATCATGTTATCTCTCTCTCTCTCTCCATAGGTATTCGTTTCTCGCTGGATGTGTCACGCGATGAAGTGAAAGCCCTGTCCGCGCTGATGACGTTCAAGTGCGCCTGTGTGGATGTACCGTTCGGTGGCGCAAAGGCCGGCGTCAAAATCGATCCACGTAAGTACTCCGAGCACGAGCTGGAGAAGATTACCCGCCGTTTCGCGCTGGAACTGTCGAAGAAGGGTTTCATTGGCCCGGGCATCGATGTACCGGCCCCGGACATGGGAACGGGTGAGCGTGAAATGTCGTGGATTGCTGATACGTACGCCAAGACCATCGGTCACCTGGACATTAACGCGCACGCCTGCGTTACCGGCAAACCGATCAATCAGGGCGGTATTCACGGACGTGTATCCGCTACGGGTCGTGGTGTGTTCCACGGACTGGACAACTTCATCAAGGAAGCGAACTATATGGCTCAGATCGGTACTACCCCCGGCTGGGGTGGCAAGACGTTCATCGTCCAAGGTTTTGGTAATGTCGGTCTGCACTCGTGCCGGTATCTGACGCGTGCCGGAGCCACCTGCATCGGTGTCATTGAGCACGACGGATCGATCTTCAACCCGCAAGGTATCGATCCGAAGGTACGTATCGGTCGCTGAGAAGGATCCAAAAGATCATTTCTTTTAAACATATTTAATTCTTGTGAATGGTTTGCAGGCGCTGGAAGATTACAAGAACGAAAAGGGCACGATCGTTGGCTACCCTGGTGCGCAGCCGTACGAGGGCGAAAACCTGATGTACGAACAGTGCGATATCTTCATTCCGGCTGCCGTTGAGAAGGTGATCACTGCTGACAATGCTGGACGAATTAATGCCAAGGTAACGAAAAAGCTGTAGATATGAATCAGACACTAGATGGTACATAACACGGCTTTCTTTTGTCCGTGCGACATCCGCAGATCATTGCTGAAGCTGCCAACGGACCGACCACGCCCGCAGCCGACAAGATCCTGATCGATCGCAACATCCTCGTGATTCCGGATCTGTACATCAACGCCGGTGGTGTGACGGTGTCGTTCTTCGAATGGCTGAAGAACTTGAACCACGTCTCGTACGGTCGTCTGACGTTCAAGTACGAGCGTGAATCGAACTACCATCTGCTCGGTGAGTTTGTCCCTGCATGCTTTGATGATCGCTTAAATGCACTAGTACTGCTTGCTTTTGCACTACACCACCGCCGGGCAATGATCCGTGCAGTATTAATCAAGCAAAAAGTAATGAGGATCGACTACAGGCACGCATTAATTATTGCAACACCGAACAAATGATCAAAAACCCGAAGGTGTTTTACTCTTTACGCAATGTTGGTTTTAGTTGAAAAAACAATTGGTTCAGCAAGTTGCCGTAACGTTACTGTTGGGTCCTGCGTCTTTTACCCAATGTCATCGCAAAGCACCTAACAGGAATTGGCTTAGAATGCAGCTTTCGCCACACCAAACATGTATGCCTTGTTAACACCTACCAATCGGACAGTAGAGCATGTTCAACGATTTGGTTACATCGGCAGACAAGGGATATGGTGCGATAATCCCATCCAACCCGTGACAGATTGGTGGTAGCAGAGTACGATATGAAATTGACACAGCCCTAAAACAGCTCTCCAAAAAACGCGCTGCATGTATTGCCTTACTGTGTCGCTGCCTTTCTCTATTCAATCTAGATCTTTTCTAATGCTGTGCACTTTATTTGTCCCTGCACTTTCGTTTTTTTCTCTTGATTTTATCGTTTTTCTTTCCTTTTTTCTTTCTTCTATGTTCTGTAATCTATTTTATTGTGACGGCCATATTATTTGATGCAGCCTCCATTCAGCAATCGTTGGAACGATTCGTATTTAGCGACGAAGAGAGTAAAGTATCCCAAAACAGTTACGGTGGTCTCTCTTTGTGCTTGTTTTTAGTACCGATATTTGTGTTTTTGTTTATTTTTGTGATTGGCATTTTGTATACCTACATCGTTACCCCCTCTGTGTAATTTGGCCCGTGCAAAATTTTCGGCATGGTTTTGTTTCCCTTACTTTAAGTGGGTTTGTCCAGTTTAATTGGTTCGCTCCACAAAAAATGCGATCATCTTGTCCTACCAAACAATTGGTACCAAAATTGGTGTGCTGCACACCAGTGTCTAACAATTGTTCCACTTGCAAGTTCAGTTTTTTCCCTCGTACTCGACTTATCTCCGCGTCCTCGGTCTGATGCTTCACCATCAACACCATTCCTGTGCTGTCCTGTCCGCTCGTAATTGATTTGCTTGGTTTCTCTAAAGTGTGCTCCAGTTCTACCACCCGGTTTGAATGACTAATGATCGTAACTATTAAATTTTCTCGCAACAAACGATGTTGTTTTTGCACGCACTCTTACAAATACGCATGAACATATGCAGCATAACTAACGCAGTTTGATGCATGGTTTGCCGTGTTGAAAGTTTGAAATTAACCACCATCGGCCTAATCGTGTTGCCGGCTTTGTTTGTATGCGCGGATGCCGCATTAATAGCGGAACAACCCTGTACCGCAAATCGTAATACGATCGTTTGATTGACTGGTGCTTTTCTCCTTTTTTCTTCTTACGGTTCCGTGGTTCCTTCGCACTTTTGGCTGACTTCGGAAAATGGTACAGAATCGGTGCAAAGATCACTTGAGGCACGGTTCGGTACGGTCGGTGGCAAGATTCCGATTGAAGCGTCCGAAGCGTTCAAGAAACGCATCTCCGGTGCCTCGGAGAAGGACATCGTGCACTCCGGTTTGGACTACACGATGGAACGTTCGGCCCGTGCCATCATGACCACCGCCATGCGCTACAATCTCGGACTGGATCTTCGTTCCGCCGCCTACATCAACTCGATCGAAAAGATCTTCCAGACGTACCGCGACGCCGGTCTCGCCTTCTAATAGGCCTCCCCCACCATCCACCTTCGCAGCCGCCCCCAAGAGCGATCCGTGACGTTGAGGGCGGCAACGTTCTTGTGCGTGTTTCATGTTTTGGTCCCCGTGGACAATGTTGCTCTCTACTTCCCTCATAGTGTTTTAAAAGGGGATGTTTTCTTCCCAACTTCATTAACGTGTTCGTAAGACAAGGCATTTCGGTGTTGTGTACTTCCTCTACACTGTATAATTTAATATACTCTCGAGATCGCATTACGAGCCCCTGTGTGCAATGCGAGGAAATACATACATTAATTAATATACTTATATTTTACTGAACCAATGAAAAGAGCTTCGGTGCTTGCGTTTATTGTCGGCTTTCACAACGCACGATCGTACGATCGTTTCTTGCTACGTTATTGCTCCGCCACTGCTGTTCGTCGGAAACGAAAAAGGATTGTTTCAAGTGTTGGTGGTGAAATCTGTGAACAATCCGTTTTACGCTCCGGCTTCTCTTCGTCCGCCCTTTTTCACGTGCGAACATTTTTGATCTACTTTTTCTTCTATTCTTTTTCTCTTTCTCTTTTTTCTCTTTTCTTCGCAAAAAAACCGTTTTTTGTGAAATCGCGTGAAATCGCTACTACTACTACCACTCTACTCACCATCTCATCCATCCAGCATCCGTCCAGGAATCGCTCGAAAAGTATATGGGCGCGGAAGACAGTAAAGTATCCAAAATTTCCCAGCTTGTACAGCAAATGTTTCGCAAACCCACCACCACTACCACCACCACCACCACCACTACTGATTCCCGTCACCGCAAGTTTCGTTTCACTTTATCGTGTTTATTTCTGGTCCATCTTTTTTCTTGATTGTGTTAATAATTTCTTTGTGTTTAACTTCCTTTCTTCTTTCCGCTGTACGTTTTGGAATGGGATGTGATGATGCACTCGAACACACACCCAACATCAGGCGAAATAATGTTTTGTATACGTACTGTCCAAATTGCAGATTGTGAAATCATTCGATTGATGATGGAACTCGTTTCTTCTTACGGAACTGTTGTGTCTTTCCTTGGTGTTTACTGTGTTTACGTTTAGTCATTATTCGCTCTTATTTAAAAAAATGTAGTGTGGTTTATTATTTATCGTGTTTTAATTTTTTTTAAAGTATTCTATACGTTCTTTCTGTTCTGTTTTTCGCTGCATTGCTATCATATCGAGAGTGAAATATTAGTGGTGATTTAATTTTTTTTATGAATGTGTATTAAAAACAGAAGCTAGTAGTACAAACATAGTTTTGTAACTTAGACCCATATTAGTAAATTATGCATTTTATCAAATTGCAATATAGTACTTTGCTTTGGCAAAAAATATACTAAAATTGGAACGATATAGGGAAGACTAGCAAGACCCTGTAGAAATTGTAATATAGAAGCACTTGTAATACGTGTTTAAATAATTTTTGGTGGATCTCCCTCGGTTACACATCGAATCACATGCAGAGTGCTTTTATCAGATCTATGCGATCAAAATATTGTCTAAAACTTCCTTTCATGAAAATTTTAACAACCTAATTTTATCTTGGTCCAATCACCAAATAATTCTCATGAAAATATGTTCCGTTGAAAACAATATGGTAGTTAATGTAACGCTATGTTCACTTAACACTACACACTATGAGCAGGTGTGACCGGTCGTGTATTGGTAGCGTCGCCGGTCTTCACACGACAGGATCGGCCCAAAACCCTATCCGGATCAATCACCCGTAGCAAGGACTGACTATCCAGCTACGTGGTAACATTGAGTCCAGATAGCCAGAATTGGTAGATCTTATAGAAGGTCGTTACCCCAAGAAGAGAGAGAAAGAGAGAGAGATACTATGCACAGGTAGCATTGACACATTCTACCTATTCCGTTCTGTGTTGCATTCTTATCATATCGAGAGTGGGAACATTTGTTGTGATTTGTTTTATTAATGTGTTTTTTTACTAAAGTTTTTAGTACACAAATAGTTTTGTGAATTTGAACCGCATTAATAAGGATTTTTTTTTTTTCCTATTCGGATCGTAATCCTCTTAAGACGGTATTGTACTCTGTTGACCTGAAATTAATTACACTAGATATTTTTGATGATGTAAGGTACCAGCATGGAATGAATAAGTTTGTGTCGACCTCATCATAAATAAATTTTTGGTCATACATTGGACAATTTCTTCGTTCGCTACAACGTGGGAGGGGAACTGATAGGGGAGACATTATAGAGACCACATCGATGGGATTGGAATATAATGGATATTTCAGCTTTAGTTTCTAACAACTTTCCTTTCATTGCAATTAGCTGTTGTGTAATGAAACAGAAAAAATGGAAAAGGTTTACATTTTGACAAATATCAGGCTGTCGAAAGCAAAAATGGACATAAAAGCTTTGTAGCGGTCATTTTGTAGAATTAAAAAAATAAAAAAATAATAACATAGTTTCAACACATTTACGAAGCTTATGAAGCTATGAGCTCCTTCGGAAATGATGCGAAATTCTGAATGTTTCAAGAAATTTGGGTAATGTTTACGATAACTTTTTTCCGTTTATTTATGTTTCTGAAACTAAATTCGACTCTCTTATAGCTGTTTACGATTTTAAGTAAGTACTGTTTAAAGTAAGCACTCTGCAGAACACCATATTTTTAATCTTGCAGTGTGTATTATTACTTAATCGATTGACTAAAATTTATAAAAAATATGTCGAAGGACTAATACCAAAAACCCATCTAAACCCTTCGCCCATAGCAAGGACTGACTATCCGGCTACGTATGACTCGTATGACAGATTATGCCAGGCATACATTGTTATACATTTTATACATTGTGTGGGAACTATAGCCATCGTGACACTCAGCCTCTCGACTGTTCCCATACCAAGGACTGACCATCCGGCTACATATAGCTAGTATGACATTTTATACCAGGCATGGCTATACATTGTTATACATTGGTTATTGTGTAGGAAATCGCACAAAATTATAAAAAAAACCGAGCCAACGTGGCATCTCTGGACTGTACTTCGTTCATACTATTATGAGTTAGATAATTTACCACATCGTATCGCTAAACTTCGCGATTTTAGTATTTATTTCACTAAAAAAATAGTTCTTTACTTACTTTACCCTCCATTTAAAAATTGCCGAAATTGATTTGTTTTATCGTCGCTTCACAGACGATGTTCTTTGTTGTGATTTTAATAGATTGAAATACTTTGGATACTGGTTATGTTGTTTAGGTGACATATTAAACGGAAAAGAATGAAAAATGTTGGTGTTTTGTTGTTCCTTGTCCATTTCCATTTTTCTTCATCAATGTTTAACCGCACGTTCGTCACGTTGGTCTGTATCATTTGCACGTAAGCTCGATCAATTACGCCTCATAGAAACTATATGCTAATCAGTGAATGAAAAAGCAAGAATTTAGGAGATGTTGTACTCGGTGGTTACTAATTGATAATTTAGGTTTATTAAGGTGGGAAAGTCCTATTGTGTTTAAGTTAAGTTTTGCATGCAATCTTTCTCACAGTCATCTATCACGAGGGGTCTCTTCTGCTCATTTTCCATTGGGAAATTTATATTGCACCTTCTCCTGCTCTAGAATACACGCACTCTTCTGATTGCAACTTCCCCTTTCCTTAGTCACACATGCACACACACACACACAAACACTTCGACCTACATTTGGCGATGATCGATCGTCATGTTTTGGATACGTCCATACAAACGATTGTGTTAATTTTTTTTTCGTTTCTTCTGTCCTTTTTTCTCCATAGAATCTGTACAGGCCTCGCTGGAACGTCGTTTCGGTAACGTCGGTGGCAAGATCCCGGTAACGCCCTCGGAAGCATTCCAGAAGCGCATCTCCGGTGCCTCGGAGAAGGACATCGTGCACTCCGGTTTGGACTACACGATGGAGCGTTCGGCCCGTGCTATCATGAAGACGGCCATGAAGTACAATCTAGGCTTGGATCTGCGCTCCGCCGCCTACGTCAACTCGATCGAGAAGATCTTCCAGACGTACCGCGATGCCGGACTCGCCTTCTAAGCGCCACTCTTCCCGCATGTCTAACCGAGCCACTACTTCACGCTCGAATCGACCACCAAACGCAAATAGAAGCGCATAGAGAAGACAGCCATGCAAAATCAACAACAAAAAACGTGCGACGCGGCCACAAACAATTCGATTTGAGACAAAACAAGCGCGCCAGCTAGTAACAAATGATGCGAAAATTGCCCGGAAAATCTAACCTTACAAGATTTGCCTGCTATCGGATCGAAACGGAAGAACTCAGTTAAGCAGAACGTTATTTCACGTATTAGAAATGTAAGGATCCGTTTCCTTCCCCCTACCTCATCGACGTGCCGATGCGGAATGCGAAATGCAAGTGATGACCCTCACCACACAATCCTATCACATTCCAGCAACGATTAGCAACCCCGTGATGCCGTCTGTTGCATCCGACACATTCCATTTTAGATCTTATGTTCGATAGAAAACGGTGTCCCATGGTGCTTTTGCTTAATATTATGTACATCTGCCTGCGGATTAGGACCTTCTTTTGCGGCACTTTGATAAGTTTTGTTGGCAGTTATGTACTTATTACATACCACATCGTGCGATGCATTCCAAACTTGACCATGCAACGGTATACCTGCAGTAGTAGTGCTACACGTTTGTCGAACGTGATCGGTTTCGTACTGGGACGACCATTTGTACAACCAAAATGTATACATTCCTGCCCTCCCCTCACCCGATAGCTCGTCGGAGTCGGTCGTGACGCCACGAAAACAATCGGAAACCCGCCCCCTGACGTAACAAACACGGCGCACCAGTATATTTAGATGTAATGGTAACATTTTAACTAACTAAACGTCCGCATATGCTGCGGTACACGACTCCGGAAGGGTTTTCAAATAGATAAACAAATGTAACCGCCGGATGGCCGTGTGGGCACACCGATGTACTGCTGCTACTACTACTACACTCTACCACTGTGTTCTTATCGAAGAAAATTTTACAACTTCGCACGCACTATTCTATCCAAATGCACAGGAAAACATTTAGCCCGCGTAACCGGTTGGGCAAGGTAAGACCGGTGAACAAATACTGCCGCCAATGGCAAGCACTCAAACTAAGCATAGCGAGCAATCTTTATCCCTCCCAAAAAAAAAACGTTTAACGGTACCAATAGCTGACGCAACGCAAAACTTTCAATAAAGCGAAAGTAAATAAACGAATTAAAAATACAAATTGTGTATTATTTGCATCTCTTCCAATCCGACCGTTTTGTTAGCTTGAGCTCTTAAGAGGATTGTATACTCTGCAATTTTTTATGATAAAAATAATAGCTTGGAGTGTCTTTTTCTTCTTTTCCTGCATCAACGTCATCACTCCATCTCAATTTGGGCCAACCACACCTGTCCTGTCCATGTGCACGACCTAAAAGCACTTTACGAGATGGGTCGTTCGGTGACATTCTCATAACATGACCGACTCATGACCGGTGCCTGGCAGGTCTAACTCGTTCATCGCTCATAGAGCTCGTCAGTGATGAACGTGTAGTGGATCCTGCATTGTCCTTCCACACATACAAAGCCAAAAATCCTTCATCATCCTTTGAACGCGACTAAGAGGGTTTCGTCAGTTTTGGACTAAGTCCATGTCTCAGAGGCGTAAGTGTGTACTGGAACTATATAGGTTCTATATAGTCCCAGCTTTGTTCGACCCGACAGGTGTTTTGAGTAGAGAAGTTGCCTTGTGTCATTGTGAACATCAATGTTATTGTCGATGCTGACTTTTGACCAAAGATAGAAGAAATTTTAGACAACTTCGAAACTGCTGTCACCTATTTGTCCTATACGCCTCGTGCCGAACAGTTCGCTGACGGGCACCTTAATGGCAGGACATGAAGCTGATATCATCGTCACGTACCCCAACCATAGTATCCTTCAGGTCTTCGCCATCGGGTCTGGTGGTAGTATTGCAGCAATTCTAGTTGATTCGGGAGTGGATCCTAATCCTATAACATACATAAAGATAAAATGTTTTTTTTTAGTTAGAAATGATACCATGAAACATGACACCATCCATCAAATATATTGACACTTAGTTATTCATAACCTTAACACTCTAAACAAGGTTATCTTTAAGATCATTCTGTGGCAGATTTGTGAAGTATACCGTCGGGAAAAAAGCGGCAGAATGTTAACTATTTTGATTATTTATTGTTATTTAACAAAAATCTCCCAAAAATCATTTTTGCAGGCCACCAGGCCACAACCTCCTTATCAGTTAACATTAACGAGAAAACAGAATTAAATCAATGTTAATTTTTCTTTCCTTCCTAATTAATAGAGCAGCGGCGTGTATTTCATGTTTACTGAAATCATTTATTTATGCTTGCCATGTTTCATTTTCCAAATATACTAAAACCTACAGAATATACAAAAACCGGAACATATGAAACAATTGGATCATAAAGTTTTGTTTTCCGATAAAAAAAAAAACAAAAAGCTTACAATATGTCTGTATTTCACTGTCTGCGCCTGAATTTATTTTCACGTGCCCTTTTAATACATTCCATATCGACTAACTGCCAGTACAACAAAAAAAAACAAAGAAAAAGGAAACAACCTCATCTTTTTATTCGTTCATCATCATCGCCGTCTGCTGCTTCTTGCTCTGTACACAAATAATGATGTTTTTTCGCAAGGAAAATATTAAATGTATTTTTTTAAAATGCCTAACCATATTGTCTTTACGCGCATCTCACCCGAAACGTTGTAGAGAAAACATTGTTTGGAAAAAATAAAATAAAAGACTACCATTATTAACGCTGACTAATTTTTCGTTACTGTTACGCTAGCTGTTCGTGACACAAAAAAATCATAAAAAAGGAAAGGAGAAGACTAATCATACCTTTTCTTCAAGAGACTAATATGCGTTTGCTTTTCAACGCTCTCTACTAAAGATTAAGTATGAGAGAGGAAAAAGGATCAATCGTTTCCTTTACAGACCCACCCTCTTGTGACGCTTTGTCCTCCAA
The DNA here is from genome assembly GCF_943734725.1 of Anopheles marshallii. NCBI lineage: Eukaryota > Metazoa > Arthropoda > Insecta > Diptera > Culicidae > Anopheles > Anopheles marshallii. The sequence continues at coordinate 49,894,429 of NC_071326.1, read as the reverse complement.
CTGCCATCAGTATCCTAATCGCTCGCTCCGCGTATCTGTACAACTGAATACTTCCGTTTATAATCCGGGCCATTCTAAGGAGAAGGAAGGGGTTGATAGAAGGGATGAGAGCGTATTGGCAGTGATACAACCGAAATATCAATATCAAAACATTTGCGCTTCATCAGTTACATGCAAACAAACGCAAACAAACGCGCATGGATTATGTTTAAGCGATAGAGAGATAGTTTAAGTAGAGCTACTGTGACGCACATACCCGTGTGGGGGTGTGTTTTGCATGTGGGTGTAAACCTAGTACCTTCATTTCAATTTCAGAGCAGCCGCCGACATAATATTAACTCACAGAAACATGACGACACGATCACGACCACTGAAACAATCACAGATATTTTCATTTGTTTTTAGTCAGCCTAATGGTTTTTTGCCTTTCCAATTATTTCGCTTGCTGCTCTTTCGGTGAGAAAATGTGTGCTTCCCCCTGTAGCATCTAATGCGGGGAGCAGACACTACTGAATTACTGAATCTCGTTTACATTCCGGGACATACTGCCAAACCCTTCATCTTGTCGTGCGGGGAGCAGACACTACTGAATTACTGAATCTAGTTTACATTCCGGGACATACTGCCAAACCCTTCTTCTTGTCTTCCGTACGGGTATCCGTATCACACTCTTCTGTCATATCAAACCAAACATCTAATTGTTGTGAAATGTGAGGTAGAATTAATATAGAGGAAAACGGTTCCTAACAATATTTCGACTTCATCTCTGCGAAACCCTTGCTCATGGTAGTGGTGGTAGGACCAATCATTCCATATGGCAGTTTGATGCTGCGGATCCATTACAACATTTTCCTCCTTGTTGGTTAATAGTTCTTCACACCACTGCCAACCTGACTTCTTTCTGTCTAACCAGCAGCAGTGAGGTCATGTTTTCCGTGCACCTATCTCCTTCTTGAACTGCTTCAGTAAATCATCAAAACTTTCCGCCATGCTACCGCCTGTAAGCGCCCCACCTCCGTATGTGGGTTCTTTGTTGCATACGGCAGGACCACTGTACGGTATCGGGCCCCTGGACGGAAGCAGCAGTGACCCATCGAGCGTTACGTATGGCATCTGATGATCGCGATCGTTGGACACTTCGCCGTCTTTATAGCAGGACAACATGAGTGAATAAAAGAAATAAAAAAAAACAAGTGCCATTAGTTCATCTCCATCTGGATTTTTAGTATAACTTTCGTTTGAAGCACGTGGATTGGTAACGCCGATTTCTTGAATTTCTGCCAGTGAAATAGACCTTACACAAAGAAAGTTTATGTAAAATATGGCACAAAACTATAGCTGCGGAGGATGAATTATTTACACTGGTACGGTACCACAGAGGAACTTCTAAATGAACTAGTGTTTTTGAAACGATTTCCTCACTTAGTGATTAGAGTTTGGCACTTACCCAAATCCGCATACTGTGTGCGACAGAACGCTCGGCGTCCACCAAAGCTGACATCGTAACTTCGCAGGCTTGGATCAGTGCCGCAAGCATCGATTGCATCGTACGCATGCTGTGGTTTTTCGAACGTCACAAATCCATACCGGGTGCTGAGAGGAAAAATAAGAATAAGCAAATTCGTTGAACAAAATTACTACATTTACGTACAGATTTAAATAAATACAAACATCTCTACCGGGAGCTGGGTCTAGATGTGAAACTAGGCCGAGCTCAAACCGAGCAACTCCAGACATGGTAGAAAATAGATTCTGTCACTTACCCGTTGGCCTTGAGGTGTAAAGTAATTTTGACGATTTTACCGTAGGGTTGGAACTTCTGCTGCAAATCTTCTTTGCGTGCGGTGCTCTCTAGCCGTCCGACGTACACAATTTTGCGTTCTGCATAAAGAAAAGCCAAAAGAAATCAACTTCATTAGGTTCAACCTATACAGTCTTATTTACATTTACATTTCGCATGTTTCGCAACGACAAAAAAGCATCAAGATAAGATAAATGATTGTGTGTATGCTATCCTTATGCTCATCTTACCTGGTGAGAGCGTTCGACGGTGGTTGAGATGCTCTCGCGAGTGATATCGGCGACGATCGGGTGTGCTCGAACGCATACCCGAATGGGAACGGGACCGGGGTGAACGTGATCGGCTGCGCGAAGAATGCACCGCACCATGACCACTGTCGGATGTCCCGGAGGACGACATCGAACTGGTCGATGAGGAGGAGGAAAGTGAGCGACGACCACGACTACCGTACCGGGACGATGACGTCGAGGAGGATGACCTCGAGCACGTGCGCGACTTTCGACGACTGCGCGAATGACGGTTAGTGTTGTTGCACCCGTTAGTGTTGTTGGTGCCGTTGAAGCTGTTCTGCTGTTGGCTATGACGGCTGTGATGCACACGAGAGTATCCACTTCGTGAACGCGAGCGTGAACCAGACGAACACGAAGATCGACGTCGCGAGGAACGATGTCGACTGCGGCTACGGCTATGACTATGGCTTTGACGATCCCGCGTCCTCTGCCTAGCCTGATAAGATTTCGCTCGACTCGACGGGCGATCAGCTGCATCCGAATCTGCACCGGATGGCGATTCGCTACCGTTTCTGCGAGGATGCAGACGGTACGAACGCCGCTCGATGCGCTTCTGCTGCTCGCGTTGTCTAGCAGCAGCAGAATCCTGACTGTTGTCACCGCTCTGTTTCTGCTCAATCGGTGACAATCGGGGAGGAGAAAGTTGGTGCAACGGAGGAAACCGACCGCACGATTCGGTTTGTGTCGCAGCATCGATGCGCTGTGCACGCACGCGATCTTTCCGCAAATGCATGATTATTTTGTCTTCGCCGTGCTCTACCACCGGTGTGACATTTGTATCTGTTTGCGTCGCTATGGACCCAGCGAAAGAATGCGTCTGCGTCCCACCGACGGGTGGTTTTGAGGTTCGAGTTTGTTTGCACGAACTGTGCACGATACTGTCAGTCACCGGTCGTGTGTTGTTTGTTGTGTGTGCCCGTTCCGGTTTCCCTGGGGAGAAGGAGCTCGGAGGAGATACGCCCACGTACGGAGAGCTCTGATGCAAAACATACTGTTGATCTCGCGCCACCCCTCCTCCCACAGCGTTATTTACAGCAGCACCTGCATTCGGCGTTGTTTCGACTTTCAATGTAACTGCACCCTCCGCTATCGATGCTTCCGCACCAACTGGCACGGTTTGCGATGCTGCCGGTGTCGTAACAGCTAATGTTCCTTGGATGGAGGTGGTTATGTTTGATTTTTTTATCATCGCTTCCTGTATGCTCGCTATTAGCGAACTGCCCGGCATTGTGTCGACCGACGGGCAGCACCGCTTGATGGTGTCCGATATGTCCAACAACCGTGAGGCTTCTTTTTCAGAACCGAAAGCATTCTTCGAATTATCCCGTCGTTGACGACGATCTTGCTGGTCTGAACTAGCCTGCACTTGATCAGCCGCCGTTTGCGTATCTTTCTCCGTAGGGGTTATCGTAAGGGACGTATTGCACCCGATGGAAACAATAATGATTTCCTCATAATCCGGATGCATTTTTAACGCATCTTGAACACCGTTTTCCTCCCCACGTTGCCTTGCTCTTGCTTCGTCCAACGGTAATGGATTGCCGTGCTCATCAAACTCGAGAGAGGTGATCTGTGCCAACGGTAGAATCGGCATGAGAGGTATCGTTTTTTGACTGAGTTTCACTTCGTTCGATTTGATTGCCGCCTCCTTCTTCAATTGCTGCATGCGCAAAGCTTTCATCTTGGCGGCAGAAATAGGATCCAGCGGTTCCGTTGCCGTTACCCCTGATTTGCTACTCTGCATTGATATTGTGTCTGGTTTGACTGTCGTTTGCTCTGGTTTTGGTATCACCACATCGTTTAACACCGGTGCCTTACTATTACTATACCCGTTTGTACAGTTTACGGAACTACCATTACCTCTAATTTCGTTCATTTTTTGCGGATGGATGCCATTGGTTGCCCTCTGATCGGCTTCCGGCACAGACTCTGGATGTTCACGGCGCTTTTTGTACTCTTGTAGATTAAGCTTTTTACGCACTACCACTTCGTGTTTACTGTTAGATTCTTCATCAACCGTCGTCGAGCTGGCATTTCGGTTCGCGACCACTTCCTGATTATGTTTTCCGGTTTCAACACAACCGTGATTTGTTTTTTCATTCAGCGCTGCAGTAGTGCGTCTGCTTATCGCACCATCAATTTTCACCTGTGTACTGATGCTCACATGACTTTCGACGGGTATCGTGACTGCGGCTGTAGGTTGATTTATCTTCAGAAGTGAAATCTGTCGTTTAACACTACCACCAGCGACATTAGGAAGCACACCCTTCTTTACCTCAGCTACGCGCACATTCGATAGGCTAACGTCATTAGCACTCCCGCTAACACTGCCGATGCTACCGGTAGCGGCCTTATTTACACATGTTTTATTTACATCAGTTCGTTTTCTTTCGAATGTCGGCAGCGAGTGCTCGACATTGGATAGCGGACCACTGAGAGACGTTGTTATCTTTTGAGCGTTACTCGCAACACTAACGCTTCCATTGTCGTTACAGCTTCGGTACTGCTGAACCCTCTTATCTTTGACATTATCAGATGAGTTAGAGCTTATGTCTGATTGAGTGAGATGTTTTTTCATAGCCAACAGTTGTTCGGAGCGTTTCTTTTCCTTCTGTAATTTGCGCTCCTGGCGTAGTTGCTCTTTCGTAGGTAGAAGAAATGGAATCTCAATGGTTTTGCGCTGTTGACCGCTAGTAGCACACAGAGCACCCGGAACATTGCTTCCCGTTGCCGTACTCCGTTTGGGCGAACAATAATCGTGATCTAATTTCACATTAGTCTTTTTACGATGGACATTAGTATGGACTTGATGATCGCGCCCCTCTGTGGACATAGATTTCGGGGTAGCATTGAGGTGAGATTTTTTAGACGAACCTAAACCTTGGACCTTTGTGGTAGACGTTTCAGTTTTTATCACTTGTCCAAATTTCGTCCCCTTCTTGACCATTGCAGGAGGTTTCGACAATACCTTTTCTCTCTCTACGCTGTTATTACACTGACTGCTACCTGCGGAATGCTTATTAGTAGCATTAGAAATGGAAACATTAACAGTCATTCCTTCCGCAACCGAACTAGTTGCACAGTTCGTTGTAGGTTGTTTTTGATTTGATAACTTAGTTTCAGGCTTTGATTTACTACTGATACCACCGCTTGGATTCCACGTAGGATCTTTGTCGGTATCATCTACTACTTTTCTTTTAGTGACTCTTCTCACACCTCTCACCTCGTTACGATAATCAGTGCTTTTATTATTAGCTTGTTCTATAGCTGTATGTTCATCGTCCGCTTCACTACTATCATCATCCATCGTTAGCTTCCGGACCGCTTTTGCTGCACAGCCCCGTTGTTTTCCGCTCGACATCAGTTCCATATCCCCGAATGTATTTGGTTCGACGCTACTATACTTATGCTCTCGAGGAAGCATATGCTGACGGAGCACCTTTAGTTCTTTGCCGCGAGACTTTGGAACTGGATTGCATAATTGGACTGATTCTACAATTCGCTGTGTGGATGCATTGTTTTGATATTTACTCCCACTTCCCGATCGTTTCGAGTTATTCTCGCTGGACATCGTATCATCCCCCGTGATATATGCGGTCAGGTCGAAATTTGCTGCATCTACCAGCGGATCGACTAGCAAATCATCATCCTCTATACCGTTAGTGGAAGCCTTATCCATTGGTAGATTTTTCATTGGGCTTAAATCGCATACAAGCGAATCGAGATCGTCAAAGCTTAGGCTGGTCGGTAGCAATCCACCGATCACACCTCCGCTATCAATCTTTCCGGCACCAACCGGAGAGTGAGGCATCGAAAATGATTGCCGTTGGCTAGAGGAGCAACGTTTCCGACGCCCGTGTGGTTGTGCCTTAGATTTTTTGGACCCTGACTTATCCTGTAACAATTTAGCCGGAAGCTCCCAAAGAGTGTTTTTTGTGGGACTAAAATCTAAATCTTGATCATCATCCTCTTCATCGTCCTCCTCTGTGTCATCTTCGCCATCTTCGGAATGATACGAGTGTTGGTGATATTGGTGCATCGCTACATCTTGCTCTTCATCTTGCCGGTTGGAGGAGACAGCAGCTAACTCCTTAATTTTATCGTTATCGAAGGTATTATCGTGGCTGTATGTGCTGCTGCTGCTGCTGCTGGTGCTGCTGTCACGACTAGAATTGCTAGTGGAACTGCTGTCAATATTACTACTACTTCTGCTTCTACTGCGATCTGTAGCTTCGACCAGTTCGTCTTTCATTTGACAATGAATGTCGGCAACGTTATTACTGCACATTTCATTCACCTCACTCGAGCATCCTATAGCGTTTGCCACACCAACTGAAAGTGTCACATTACGAGCGACATTCTGCACTGCACTCATTGGTGGTTGGTTTGTTTCTTTTTGCGATTCATCACATTCTTCACCATTTCCATACTCTTGAACTTCTTCATTCTCCGTTTCGTGCTCATACTTAACATCTTCTTCCATATCATCGTCCTCCTCTTCCGTATCATAATCACAATTTGGATCTATCGATATCACCTCCACTGCAGTGGACATTTCGATATCTTCCTCCTACGATGAAACAAAACATTTAAATTTATACATATAGAACTCGAAAAGGGAACATATGTACAGCGCTAGTTGTACTCATACTCACCTCATCATCATCGTCAACAAAGTGTTCCTCCATGAGGTTGTGCACCTCAGTGCCATAATGATGACGCTCGACGATAAAATCGCGCACTTCCTCTTCATCTTCAGCCAAATGAAAAGCGTTTCCATAGTGCTGGCCGACGGTGGGTATTTCGTATTGAAACCTGCATACCCATTACATGATGGCGCAGATGGCGATCGAATGCGTGCACAAATAAATAAGATAGAGATAGGTCGAATGGCTTAGGATATACGCACACACTAATTTCCGAGTGTGTCAATACTAACCGATTATGTCGAAAACCATTAATACTGCCATATCCTTGGCTGATCTTGTCCAGATCATCGACCGTTTGTAAAGCACTGTCTGCAATTGTAGTACTTTCAACAAAGGGCCGTAGAGTACGCATACGGCGACTGTTAGGGGCATTACTGCCTAACACCATTCCGCTTCCGCTTGTACGATAAGCGTATGCATGTGCCGCGGCCGATGTGGAGAGATTTATCATGATGCGCTGTCGATCTTGATGGAATCCTTGAAACTGATACTTCAATGCAGGTGCGCGTTTGTGCAGTAAAGTGAGGGAGAGATTAACTCTCCCACGTCCGCGTGCAGTAGCTGCACCGGATTGTTAGATTTCCAGCCTTCCTTTAGATTTCCAGTGTTGCTTGTTAATTTTCCAAAGATGAAGCACTCATTTACTATAAGTCTCGGTTCTGAAAGATCGCTCTCAGAACCGAGATCCTAAATAGCCGAAGGATAGAGATGTTTTACGATCCTAAAACTGCAATAAAACAATCAAAACAATGGAAAACGAGTTATAGCTAACACGAAACGTAGTAGGCAAGAAACGATTATCTATGGTAATTCAAATGAAAACTTTTTGGCAAATACCACAATATTCTACATGGCTTGCTTTGTTTGAACTAGTTCATTGTCGAACTCGGCAATCGAACTGTATAGCTCGAAGCTGAACTACATTTACGCTTGCGAAGTATGTAATACTATTGTAATGGTTGTTGTTGCTGTTGCGTTTGTCATCGAGACCTGTTGCACTGTTTGTTAGGCAAGAACACCAGCCGGACTGACGAACGAAAGCAGTAGCAACAACAACGGAAAGCAGTGGCACTACACGGTGTTAGAAATACTGGGAGAAGCAATACATCTTCCTTCTAATTTTACCGACAGCACTTATGTGTGCATGTGCATGTGCTAAGTGGCAGCATCGAACACCCGAAACAAACTGTTCTATTGCATAATTAGTCGGTATCGATAATGCAAAACCCGAATGCACCGAAAAAGCATCCCCCACTTCTTCTCGGCGTGTCGTTGTTTTCTTTGGCATGAGAGTGAGGCAAAAATAAATGTCGAACCAGTGAAAAGGTGAGGCTGCAGAATGGTAACGTTTTTCATGGCGGATAGTCTCAATTGCGCTAGTGCTGTGAGAAAAATTGTACACGGTAGCGTTCAACATATGCTCCGCAACACAAATGCTCGTATCTAGCCAATATCTACAGCATTTATGCATTTTGTCCACCACTTCAAGTACAGCCGATTCAATAACACCTGCAAATCACTTACGCGATAGGGTTTGTGCAAACGTCCTAAAAAAATATGGTCTAAAATCACGTTAATCCCGTCATTCAAAAATCACGTGCCAGCTGCGTACGTATGCGAGACAGAATGATGCGCCAAATTTTCATCGTCTCAAGATATTACCATCTTCCAACTGTGGCAATCTCAACACAGCCCCGGAAGCGCGCCGGCAAGGATGGCGCAGGTTGATGTTTGAAGATATCCGTCCGTTGTCTTGCTGGGATCGCAAACAACGAAAGGGTCTTTTCAAATGACGTACAAAAACCGATGTTACCACGACTGCCGCAGTCACAGCAATAACATTACAGCAAGACTAAGTTATTTTCATTTTGTTGACGATTCTATTAATATTGACCATAAACAAGAACCAGTTCGTGAAGCTGTGTAATACTACGAACGAATCAGATGAGGAGATTCTGTGCCGTGCACAAATTCATATCAATACATATATTGGTTCAATGAAACACAATGGCGTAGAACGCATTACTATACGGACAGAGACGTCACAACTTAAAGCGTAGCATCTTTCTGCCATATCATGGCACACACGTTAGGGATGTGTTGTGATGCAATTTTTGGTTTTTAAAATTAATTTTATACCGACTTTGTGCCTCTATTGGTTGACATTCGCCTCCTTTGCACAGGGTTTTTTTTTTTATAATTATTATGAGATCTCATTACATAGCTGTTCTTAACTTCCAAGCATTTCATTCTTATTATTCATTCAAAAATTAGAGAGAAATATTTTAAATAGCGATGAAAACAAATTGTTAAATAATTGATGGCAACATGTTGACATTTGATTAATCCTTGCTCGGATTTGGCTCTCAACTTCGTGATGACCTCGACCTTTTAAAATTTGATTTGGCCTAAATTTTTTTGTCCAACGTTTTCGAGTATTCTTTGGAGGGTTGGTGGTCCGAAGACCACCGCATTCACCACGACCACGTTTTACCCAAATGAAACGTTTTCCTAAACCATTTAAACCATTATTTTTTGATCAAAACTTTCAGTGGTTCCTTCTCTGGGAGATTGGTCAACTTCTTCTTTATCGGCACAACAACCTCAGAGGTCTAGCCTGCCATTCTCTGGCTTTTTAATTTTTTTTAACCCGTAGCTGGATAGTGAGTGTTGCGTATGAAGGATTGGTCCGGATAGAATTTTAATCCGATCCGTTCGTGTGAAGACCGCTTCAACATTTGGTCAACACTTTCACAAAAATGTGCATCTTGTCCAGGTACGATAAGAAAGTGCAAAATAGTGCTGAACTCTCCATGAGGAGACTGAGATGAAAAATCGATGAAAATTGTCGTTTTTAATGCACACGTTATTTGCTGATATTTTGTCTTTGTTGCATCCTAGTTTGTACCAGTTTCTTTCATTATCATATCTTGCACATTCTACTGGGATATTCCTCAAAGTGATGATAGCTCCACCAATAGATGTGTGTTGCATTGGATTTACCGGGTAGAAAGCGGTTCATTTTCAAATCACTACGATCCACTTTGCAAAACCTGTCTCACATCACTATATATCACCAGGAGAAGGTTATTCTGTTGTCAATCACCTTTACAAACGCGCACGCAAGGTGACGCAGGTAGCGATAGAATTTGCTCCAATCTTACTGTGCGCCTTCGCCAATATGTCAATGGTAGCGGTGTGGTGAAAGATGTAATAGCGTGTGTTCAATGTTTCTTCCGTTTCTTCAAACAAAACGATTGGCGCGCGGCATGGTATCGCCCTATCCCGATAACGCTCACCACACCGCGTGCGTCTTGGTCCGATTTGACAGATCAACAAAAACACGTGGCTGTGACGTTCGAGTCGAAAAGCCATGTGCGCGCCGTAGTCGACTGTGTTGTGATTCTGTCAACTGCTTGCGTTTTCCATTGATTCGGAACAGATTAATTCATTCGCTTAAGCCATAAGCCATACGAAATAACCGTACAATTTACCGATTCTTGGCATCGTTCCAACCTTTCTTTGTTTCCCTTTTTACCGTTTGTGAACGGTCAAGCAGTACAACAGCTTTGTTTTAAACGTTACCCAGATGTAAAATTTTCTCTGCGAAAATAAAACAAAAGCAACTGCAAGCGATCCATTTATTTCACACAAGGTGAAAGGGTGTTGTCCTGCTTTCAACAGAAAAAGAAAGCTCAGAACTTATTGGTGCGCCCGAGAGCTCGACATTTATGCGAACGCAGAAAGGGACGCGTGACGCAGAACAGCGTACACAAGTCCCACACCAGATCAGCTATGTCGCTCTCGGTTCAAGCGATACCAAGGATGGGAAGGATAAATCAGACACACCATCTTGGATCGTTCTCTTTTGCTCCATTTGCGGTGTTAAAAAGGTGCAAAAAATTACATCGTCAACGGGTGCACCATGAAAACGAGGCCAAATGCTTTGTTGGAAAATTATTCGCTACACATGTTTGGCATGATGTTCGGAGATCAAGCGCGTTGCGGGTTGCTTCAGACGCGACAAAGTGACCAACCGTAAAATGTACGGGCCAATATTATCACGCCAGTATAAACGCGAGCAGCAGATACAGTCGCCAAAGAGAAGGTTGATGGCCGTTGGCAGTTCGCTTGAGGAACAGCTTCTGTTCGACACATAAAAAAACGCCGTACACACTCTGCGCGATCGCACGAGGAGGACACGTTACGTAAAGTGTCCGTGAGAGCGGTTAGATTCCTTCCTAGATAGTTCACTTCAATCCTGCACAAGTTTCAAGCGTGGATACAATATATCTTTGTTGAAACATTATTATGCTCTGCTTTGTTCGATTGGATGGTTGGCTTTAAGAAATGCTTCCCTGTAATAGCAGGCGGCTTCCTTCACTGCCATTTTGGAATAGAAGAAGTGGATGCGAACGATATAGCAACCTGTGCTTGATATCTGTGGCATTCAACCGACCGCACACATCATCAAACTGTAGCTACCCCAAACTCTCCCCACTCTATTATAAGCAGACCCCCATGCTTCGCCCCACCCGGGCTGTTGGGCTGAACTCGTTTGACATCCGCCTGAATGCGAGACCTTTCACTTGAGAGCATACGATTTCGATTCCACGTTATCAAGCACACCTCAGCATAAATCAAACGCCAACACATCACACCTTTCGCAAGGAGTCGGCCATATGCTAGAGAGCGTATCGTTCTACACAATCGGCTCTTTTCACCGGCCTTGAAACATAACCAAAATTAACTTCCCTTCGTAACGCAACAGTATGCGTAAGAACAGGCAAACCGGCATTATTTCCGCCCGGCAAGGTGCATTCCTCCCTATGCCGGAGTAGGTTCGATTCGCCACAAACAGTCCCTGCATACATGCGCACCTATTTCAACACTACCGTTCATACGCACGCACGTACGCACACACACATATACACTCATGCCCACAAATCTACACGCATACAAGCGATCCATGCTAACCTAACACGTACCATACACACGAAGGCTCCCGGCGTTTTCAATGGGGTGGTCGAATTCAACACCGGATGCCAACACATCTAGTTCGCTTCACTCGACAAAGTTGTGGGGCCGGCGAGACAGAATAGTGGAATCTTTTACTTTCCGTGCACAATTTTCAGCACATCTACCGAATCTTTTCGTTACTTCAGCTGGTGCTGTACTGTCTGCTTCGCACACACAACTACACACACTGTGCTCCGGTCGTCCGGGTTGCGGGAACTTTACGACACCGTCCACGTGTTTCTTCCGCCGCTTCGCTGATTGCTATATTGCGCACAATTCCGTTTTTAAATGAATAATTCGCATGGTTTGTGATTTTCCGGCAGATTCTAGCGTGTTACTTTTGCACTGCCGGTTTCGCTGAATTAGCCGCTTTGAAGGATTTAACACGGCAACAGCAGCAACACACATGCACCTACTCAGAAAATCACATGGAAAACCGACGGCCATGTATGATAGGTTGGTCAAACCGCACTCAGTTGACAGTTTGTTAAAAGTAACAAACAAGAGGCTGGACCATTGTTCACACAGCCATGCTAACGATGAGTTTGACAAGTGTGTTTCTTTGGTTTCACAGAATCGCGTTTGGAGAAATAATAAACAACTATTTAAGCACAATATATAATGCAGACCAATGGATAGAGAGGATGGCGATGCGTTTGAAGTACAGGAAGTCCCCGAGATACGCGGTTTCTCTTAAACGCGGATTCGGAGAAACGCGGTTTTTGGAAATTTGATAGCTGAGTTAGTTTATATCACAAATTCTAAGCAACAAGGTGTAAAATTGGTCTAAAGTAGCTTCCTTTGTCATATAAAAACATTTGTTTTTGTTTATTTATTGTATTCTATCAACAAGTAGTACAAATTTAAACATAATAACGAAAATTAACGAAAAATTCGGAACCCTGCACAGGTTGTTCCAAAATAAACATCAAGAACATCCATGATTCAACGAAAGGCAAATTTGACAGCTGACATTTTGTTTATTTGGAGTGTTGTTTACGGGGTCGCTTTCCGACACGGGAAAAATACGCACTCTTATGATTGTATTTTACCTGATATTTTTCGGCTGAATAACCGCTAAAATGGGTTCAACGTTGGATATTGATCCAACATTTAAACACGCGCTGAAACTACTCCACTCACCTCATTCGGATGCGACGGAAAAGATACGCAACCTGCTAGACGAGCTCATCAAACAAAGGTATGGTAGTGGAAAAACGCTCATTAACACCCTTAGCAGAAAACACCTGGGCGAGGAACCGCTAGCGGGAGGAAGCAATCTTTACGTGCGCAAGCAAAAGGTGATTGAGCCGAAACCCATACCCGTCATCAATGTGGACCCGGACCCAGAACCGATTGCAAGTGGTACGATCGAGTGTATAGTGAGCGCACCGGAAGCTCTGACCATACCACCGATGTCGTCTGGTTCGATCCTGATCTCCACTTCCGATCTGGAGGGCAACGACGAGGATGATGATGTCGTGATGGAGGAAGACAAACTGAAAGAATTGGAAGATTTGATGTGTGTTGTGTGCCGTCTAATGGATGTTAGTGCCCGAAACAGGTTGGTCGAATGTGCCGATTGTCACGCTCTATATCACCAGGACTGTCACAAACCTGCTATTTCGGAAGCAGATGCTAACGATGAAGAGAATTCTTGGTACTGCACCATGTGCCGCAACAAACAGACGGCCACCAAGCTTACGAATACTGCGATGGTATCTACACCACCTATTACCATAGCAACCTCACCGTCCCCTACTATTAGCAGCTCATCGTCAAAGTCGGCATCACATACGAAAAGTGGCAGCAGCAAATCGGCCGAATCTTCGTCCAGCTCTAGCTCGTCTAGCAGTAGCAAACACAAATCCTCTAAAAGCGGAAGCAAATCTTCCGACTCATCGCACGAGCGTGATAGGGATCGCGACCGTGACCGCGGCGAACGAGATCGAGACCGAGAGCGGGACCGTGATCGGGATCGTGATCGTGATCGTGACCGTGAAAGAGATCGCGAGCGGTCCTCAAAATCCTCTTCAGCCAGCGGTGGAGGAGGTTCATCGTCATCCGGCAGCACTGGAAATGCAGCATCCAGTGCCGGTAGTTCCGTTGGCACACCCAGCATAAATATAATCAGTGCCGATAAGCGTCTACAAATGATGAAGAAAAAAGCTGCCAAAATGCAAGACAGCAAACGCAAACATAAATAGGTAAAGTTATTAGCGTGCCCTAAAAACAGATCATAGGAATAATCGCAAATATACTATTTACTCAAAGTGGACAACAGTGTTACACAATGTGCATGATACTGTGATGAAAGTATGAGAAAAAGTTTTAGTTTTAGAATCCATATTTTAAAACTAGGCTTCAATTTTTGCATGTAATTTAGTCCAGACCAAAATTTATTAAACCAGTACAGTCCAGTAAAAGTCCTAAATTTATCAAACAAACAAATGTATAACATTTGAATAAAACGAGTTTTTATTGTGTGGATTAAGCCGGAGTATTGAATATGAAATCGACCACTAGAAAATGTGATTTCGTTCTGGTTGTTTGTGTTTGTACGTGTGACCATATCATAGCATATCAGAGTTACAGTGCGTTTGAATCGTTTAGCTGCACTTGCCTAGTACTATTAATTTTATATGACTTTCCATTAATACTATTTGTGTAGTGGATAGTATAAGCTTCCAAATTGTTGTTAGAGACTATAGTATAGCGACTATAAAAAAAATCGAATGATGAATTCTAATCAATAAGTGGTTTATGAAAATAGGTAGAAATTTACAAATTGATACGACATGAATACATACAATTCCAGCAACAAATAAAGCTGGAGAACAATCCATCATCAAATCGTAGTCCCTTTTGATGTTCATTGGTTGATAACAGCAGTCACACCGCAAAAAGCAGGCAAAACAAATCTGCTTTCCATTCGCTGTTCGACCGGCTGGCGTGATGCGAAACCAAGGTGTTGATATTATGCATTCGAAATTGTTTGACAAACAAATTATCGTCATACAAATTATTTTGTTTGCCATAGTTTGCAAAGCCAAATTTATAAAGTTGTTCCATACAATTGATATTTAATGATTACCCAACTTTTTTCCATAAACCTCCGGCTAAAACACAATCCACGTGTCTTGCGACTAGTCCAACGCAGTGCACTGTATAAATAAGCCAGTGCGCATGTATATAAACATGACAGTGGC
This sequence comes from Anopheles marshallii, assembly GCF_943734725.1. Lineage (NCBI taxonomy): Eukaryota > Metazoa > Arthropoda > Insecta > Diptera > Culicidae > Anopheles > Anopheles marshallii. Next base: position 49,879,401 of record NC_071326.1, on the reverse strand, counting down.
TATACATAGTTCTTGTTCGGCAGCCGAGCAGTGAAGACCTACTTTTGTGCTCTAGACGCCACAAGCTTCAAATTTTGCTGTGGAAAAAGAGCCATGTTTGCGACCTAAGCGTTACTGCCGAACAATTAAGTTAAACTTTGAAGTGAAATTGTGTAAAAAGCGTTTGATTGATGAAAGCGGCAACGACTGGGTCATAGTGTGTTCCTCCAGAAACGCTTGGATGGAAGGAAAACTCCACGCCAAAAGACATTTTAAAGGTTCATACCCAAGTGCCAAACTGCCTTTCATTCTCTCTAGCCAGTAGCAGCTTCTCTGGTGCAGTAAAAGTGTAGTTGCAAAGCTCCATTTTTCCACTCCGGGTGTCGGTTGTAATCTTCAGTCGCTAATCATTTTCCACATTTGTGCTGTGCGGGCGTGTTGTGTCTTGTGCACAGCGGTCGGAGTTGGATAGTTGGAGCAGAAGTGAATTAAGGCATAAGGTCGATTGTATCACCACACGCATTGCGCACACTGGAGCCCGGTATAATTTTGCACACGCCAGCCAGGAAGGGAATTAACGCGTGTAATCACCACACTGTCTCGACGGTTCGTTTAGCGCCAGCCAGTACACCAGTGTTCCGAGAACGCAGAAACGTTAAAGTGGCACCAGAACGCTTGGTGTACGATTTCCTCCCAGCGGAAAACGCGCAAAAATCAATAATCAAACCACCCTTTTGGAATAGGCGGCAGCGTGCTTCGTGTGCCCGTGTATGTATGCGTGTGTGTGTGTGTTTGTGTGTGCTTTTTTGCCTTATTGACTTGCCACCAACAGTTAAACGCGGTAACGTTGTGAAATTAATAGTTCCATGAAAGGGGCCCTTTGCGCCAGTACCAAGTCAGGCAGGGTCAAGGATTAGTGGCCACAGCAAGTGAAAAGCGGATACACCCCAGCAAGCACACCGGAATGTCATCGACAGTGGCCGAAAAGACATTCGTGGCTAAAGGAAACGAATGCACCACCGCCAAGGCACCTGCGAGGCTGGATCCAAGTGTGCCGAAGAAAATTATCAGCGCTATACCGAAGGAAAGGTTCGTTTTTTTGGTTGCTGGGATTATTTTCACATGGCAAACCACGTGTGTGTGTGTGTGGGTGGGTTTACAAATTGTTTGAGGCACTGCGTTGTAGTAAGGATGGAAAGGTCCTCGTGTTTTCTACAGATCATTTTGGTGGTAAATAAAAAAAATAATTCTCCGAGCAGGATGAACATTTTTTTTGTTTTTTTGCCAAAGGTGCAAGGGGTAGTTTTTCCCCTACTGAACATCAGAGCAAGGATAGAATGCCCCGTGTGCTGAGAGACCTGTACACGATTTTCCAGTGTGATGAGAGCATGTGTCAGTAACATAATGGAAATCGCTGAGAGAGTAAGAGAGAGCCACAATTTTCCGAGAGCCATCCTTTACATGAACGGGTGTTCTTTGCCTCCGTTCGTTGACCGCGTTCAGCCTAGAGGACACGCGTGCTCGGGGACTGAATTTTCCCACCCGTGTATAGCGACCATTACCGTACGGGGAGTGTGTTTGTTTTGGGTGTTGCTCGGCCGGCAGCCGGACTGCACCACATGGCCATTCGCTTACCGATCGCCAGCACTTCGGTTTTTTAGTGTACGGCGCATCCATGTGTTGGTGGTGCCGGCCGGTGTAAAAGCATCGTATTTCCCGGCCGGAGCAAGAGCACGTGCTTACCTGGAAGGCAAGGTCCTCGCCTTGCCGATGTGCTCGGTTATCAACTCACTGATAGTTGTCAAACGCTGAGTGTCATTTATCATAATTCCATTTTAATGCAACTCGTATTGAACACACATTGAAATAAATAATATCATATAACGGCGCTGGTAGTGTAATTTGTGATGCTTTTTGTGAACATGTTTACGATCAGTGTGAGTATTTCCTAGGAGAAAAATAAACTGTTATCGATCAGTTGTTTAGCTGTTCTGCCTGGCAGCAATCCAGATGTTCACCCTTGAAGTAAGCCGAACCTTCAGGACGACACAGCTAGTGCCACCTTTGCAGTTTTAATTTTCGCAATTGAATTATTGACTGAAACACTTCAAAATGCCAATGGAACGTTATGTATACGAAACGGAGACTAAAGATATAGTCTACCGTCTAAATATTACATGCTTCACGTAGTAAAAACACACACACACACATGGAACAATTATGCGGCCAAATATAGGCCAGACACTTGTGGCAGCTGCTCCCATGTCATGCCGGCTCCATCCACTACGCTCTTCACGCTTAAAAATAGCTTAATAAACGAGTGTTTGCCATTGAACAAGTGAGTAAAAAGGGGAACCGTCTCGTGTTACATGCATGATGGGTTGTTCCATACATCATTTTCAAGCAACAGCCCTATCGGGTCAATTGTCAGTCGGAACGGACAAGTTCTGCTGTTACTATCCTGATCCATCCCACAGCCACGGTTTATCGTGCACATAACACGAATGTCAATAGTGGTCCATTTCGAAATGCTCTGGTGGATTATCTAATCACACACCTTTCGCGCTACGAATTGCACAACTCCGTGTGTGGTGATGGTGATGTCATCCAAACCGTGCCCTTTTTACCGATTCCAATCGACTTTCGTGCCGTTTCCGGTTATCTGGGGCTGATAAGAAACTGTGGCCCAACATGGATCGTCGGATCTAATCCATCAGTTAGATAACCGCACCGGTAAAGCGAACGGTGAAGAATCGTAGAGGTTCCGAAAAACTAGCTAGAACTTCATTGCTTTCATTCAACGAAACAGTTGCTTAAGAGAAGTTCTTAGCGCTGTTTGTTTGGGATTTGTTGATTTGGTAATAACCTCATATGTCTGCCTGATGGCTACACGTACTATTATTACTCAATATCTAGTGATAAATATAATCTTAAAATAAACATTAACTAAAAACAAAGGAAGGCAAAACTTACGGGACAGCAAGCTAAATGATCAGAATAAGGTATTGTAGTGAGGATCGTATGCGGGATGAGGGCAGTGAGGGGTGAAAGTCAAATAAATAAAACGAGGAATTGAAGACGAGGAGTGATCTCTTGGCTGCAAATTACGAATTCGACTGCTAAATACTGGCCGTCGTGGAAAGCCATTGCATCTGTACAGCTATGAGATAGAAGTACGTCTGGAAAACTCTTACGTGGGGTAACCGAAATGGCGTTCTTTACAGTCATGAAACCACAGAGAGTAAAAACAATTTCAAAACGCTCTCGAAAACATTATTCAGTGTAAAACCAAACATAAACTGTACAAATCCATTGCTATTGATACGCGCCCACATATTTAATAAATATGTTTATACCAACTACCAAAACATCTGCTGTGATGCAAACAAAATGACAATAATAAATAATTGTTTTTATTCAAGAGAGCAAGTATGTAAACAACGTTCTACTCGACAGTAGCTCACACACTCCGCATAACTTGAACAATTAGCTGCGTTGTGCTATACCTTCAACGCTCGATATTTTGTATCTTCGCCGAAGCGACCATTTGTGTCTCCAATTAAAGAAAATCCCTTAAGTAAAGTGCACTGGAAGAAAGTACTTCAATGGTTCATTATTCATCAGCCTATCAATGCCGATCATTTTGGAAAGATCATTTAGGTCGTGCCTCGTTCCAAAGCGGACTGCATCCATAAATCCTTGGAGATTCAGAAATCATCACGAATTAGCAAAATTTTTTGAGATTCAGAGAGAAGAGTGAATTCGTAAGTTGCTTAAATCTGCAGAGCTTTATTTATTTCTCGAATCACAAATCTTTTGAAAGTCTACTCATGATTCTACTAACACTGCTCTGAATGATTCTTCCCAAAAAATACATTAAACATTCAGCTGTTCATTAAGATGTAGTCAGTCAGGGTTAGTGATGGGTCATGTAGCTCTTTCGAATGAGCGGAGCGACCCGCTCTTGCACACCTCAGTGAGCGGTGAGCGCTAGATAGTGCTTCACTGTGCAGTTAACGCTCCGAAGAGCGCGCTAAGCAATGTACAATTATCGCTAGAAGAAAGCTATCGAGCTATGAAAAGCGCTATTTGAGGAAGAATATTTTTTTTGGTAAAATTTACCTGGGAAACAAAATTAATAACAGACGTACAATGAAAGGACAGTTGAATGCAATGTGAATCAGAAAAAAATATATATTTACAAAGGGAACAATCGTATTTTATTAGTGAAACGTATATTTTTGAACATTGATTAAAATATTGCATTACAGGGTCTGGCAATAGATAGGAAGTGGCGTGCCTAACTTATTGAAACGCGCAAACGAATGAGAAAAAAACGCGTACACAATTTAGTGAATGCCAATTGGGCCAGGCTGTTTACGCACATGCGGTTTCAATCATGTGCTTCTGCCGCTAATCGTTACTTTGCTCAGCGCGCTCTTTGGAGCGCCAATCGCACAGCGCTCAGTGCGCTCTTCGGTGTGCTAATCGCACAGTGAAGAGTTAGCTGTTTTTAAATACGGAGCGCACTGAGCGCACTGCTCGATAAAATGAGCAGAGCCATTTGAAGTAGTTCTTTCGCTCGCGACCCAACACTAGTCATTTTACTACTACGTCACCTTCATGAAAGATATTAAATATAAACAATATGCACATAAATATTATAGGAACATTTGTAGAAGTTGCGAATAATAATAATATGAGTACTATTAACAATATAATGAATAAATAAAATATATTATTACCCTCTCATCTTACGCATAGACAACAATTGCTGAAATGGAACGGTTGGGGCTACAAAGACTCGCGCTTCCTCTACCAGGATGGAACGATCGTTTTCACTGGCGATAGGTAAGTAAACCGTAAAATGTAGATCACTTTCGGTTACGCTCCTAATAATTGCATCATTTTCTCTTCCTGTTCAAGGTATCCGATCGGAGGGAAAGTTTCACTGCCACACTTCCGTGACTATGTGATCGATCACTTTAAGGTTGATCTTTCCGATCGTCGGGAAGGTGTTCCAGTACCGAACGAATTTCCCGCCCCGGTGCCTTGCCCGGAATTCCTGCAACAGGTACGGCAGCGCGGTATCGATTGTACGCAGAACGGGGAAGATCGTTTGGTCCGGTGTCATGGGCAAACGTTGCACGACGTACACATGATGCGGACGGGCACGTTCAAGCGTATCCCGGACGTGGTGCTGTTTCCAACGTCGCACGAGCAGGTAGAGCAGATTGTTCACACCGCCAACCGGTACGGCGTGGTGCTTATACCGTACGGTGGTGGTACTTCCGTCTCCGGTTCGGTAACCTGCCCGGAAGACGAAACACGCCCCATTGCAGCGCTCGATACATCCCAGATGAATCGGATGTTGTGGATCGATCGGCAGAATCTGGTGGCGTGCTTCGAGGCGGGAATCGTTGGACAGGACCTCGAGCGGGAATTGCGTCAGCTCGGTTTCACCGTCGGCCACGAACCGGACAGTTACGAGTTTTCCACGCTCGGCGGGTGGGTGGCGACACGGGCCTCCGGCATGAAGAAGAACGTGTACGGCAACATCGAGGATCTGTTGGTGCGTGTAAAAATGGTAACCAGCAAGGGTGTGCTGGAACGAAGCCTAGCAGTACCGCGTGTATCCTGCGGGCCTGACTTCAACCATCTCGTGCTCGGTTCCGAAGGTACGTTGGGCGTGATCACGGAGGTGGTCATAAAGATACGGCCCCTGCCACAGGTGAAGCGGTACGGTTCGCTCGTCTTTCCCGACTTCGGTTCCGGTGTGCGGTGTTTGCGTGAGGTTGCCCGGGAACGACTACAGCCGGCAAGCATACGACTGATCGATAACGAGCAGTTTGTGTTCGGCCAGGCGCTCAAAATCCCCGGCGGACCGCTGGCGACGGCCGCCGAAAAGTTGAAGAAGGTGTACCTAACGCGCGTGAAACGGTTGCAGCTCGATCGTATCGCAATCGCGACCCTACTGTTCGAGGGCGTCGATGACCAGGTGAAGCAAAATGAGGCGAAGATTTTCGCTATCGCCAAGCGTCACGGCGGCTTCTCAGCCGGCAGCAGCAACGGCGAAAAGGGTTACATTCTCACCTTCGTCATCGCGTACATCAGGGTGAGTGTGAGAGCGGGGCCAGTGGGAGGGAGAGGGGGGGGGGGAGGAGGTTAGGTCAGCCGTACAATTAGACCCCATTCGACAAACGACAGTTAAGTGTACTTCACCGTGGGGCCGATGGTTTGCCGGTGATGGAGCGATAGTTGCATCAAATGCATTGCAAATAAGACAATAGTATGGACGATGGTTTGTTTGGATGTCACGATCGGAAACGTCTAATGGTACTTGGGCGGCGTTAGTCTCTCTGGCGTAACTGAGCAAACTGTTAACCTGTAAATTTCATTCCCCACATCTTTCCAGGACCTGGCCTTGGACTACAGTATCGTGGCCGAATCATTTGAAACGTCCGTATCATGGGACCGCTGCGAAGCGCTCTGTACCAACGTCAAAAGCTGCGTCCGAAAGGTAGGAGGTATCCGAAGCTGGAGACGCGTATGCGCATTGTTCTGAAGTGTTTTCTAGTAGATAAGTAATCTTCAAACAGCACAAAACATGACCGGCCAATGTATTATGACACAGTCGATATGACACGGTAGAGACAAACAATGACAAGTGTCCATCCATCGAGGTATGAGGTTATTGGATAAATTAACCATTCGCTAATTACCATTGCAACAGTGACAATGGTGTGTTTGGATAATATTTACACGATTTGCACGGTGTGTAAATTTGTTTTTTCAATTAGTTTTCCCGTAGGTGATTTCAATCTTTATGTACATGAATGATAAGTTGTAATGTTTGAAGGAAAGATGCCGACCACTTTAACAAACAATTCATTCCAGCTGAATTTACATTTCTTCTTAATATTTTAAGTACACCAAGATCTCAAATAGAAAGCAATCGAATACCCTCGAATGAAAGCACTTGAAAACGATTTGAAACGCCAGCAACAACCATGCGTCTCCATCGTTCATGCCAACTTCCCTTTCCCTTTTGCAGGAATGTGCCAAACACAACATTCAACACTACCTCATCTCATGCCGGGTGACACAAACGTACGACGCCGGTGCATGTGTATACTTTTACTTCGGCTTTAACCATGCCGGCTTCACAAACCCGGTTACCATCTACGAGGAAATCGAGAACAAGGCTCGGGATGAAATTCTTGCATCTGGCGGTTCCATCTCGCACCATCACGGCGTCGGGAAGATTCGATCCCGCTGGTACCCACAGAGCGTGTCGGATGTGGGCGTACAGCTCTACAAAGCCACCAAGCGGGAGCTGGATCCAAACAACATCTTTGCCGCCGGAAATCTCATCCCGGCCGAACTGCGCGATGATCCCAAACCCACCAGCCTGAAGGCGAAACTGTAAGCTCACGCACGCAGCGCCAGACAGTCGTATTGTGTTGCTAGTTTGATATAAAGCCGCTTCACCGAACACGTTTAACATGCATGATAATAACAAAGCAAAACAAATCTTTGTTCCACCGCTTCACGGGCAGAAGTGGTCCAGCAAGCGAACAGCCATTGTTTGGTGGTCACGATCACTTCCGTCCCCTCGCCGGAAGCATGTGTTCGCCGCTTTCGTTACGTTGCGTTACGAGCGAAGAGTCAAATTCACGGTTTTATCCGCACCTAGATTATGAACAATGGATTGTCGTCTTCGGTCGGGCCCACGAAGCAGCATCTAGTTAACAAACATTCCATGCTAAACCCTCCCGTAGTAGTTTTGTAGAATCTAGCAATTATGATTTCTCTGTTTAGTGGTGTTTTGTTTTGCTTATTTTTTAAAAAGCTGATAGTATGAATTTAATGGTGCAACGTTTAGATTATAGTATGAATTGATGTGTGAATACTTTTGTTAGTGCAATTTTCCACGCAATGTGCTGAAACGGTTTTTTCATAAATCAAAGTTTACTATGAGTTGCAAATTGAGAAACAATAAAACCTAATTGAAACATACATATTTGTTATCTACATTGTCGTTATTAAAGATGTGTAAGTACCATAACAGTTTTTACTGCTATTATAAGAGCCCTATCAAACACGTCACTGATATCAAAGGGTGACAACAATTGCACCGCACAGAAAAGAATAGTAATGTAAAGTATAATTTGCCACTCTGGTAATCGGCATGGAGAGTTTATTTTTGCTCTTACCATTCACAAATCTAAACGTTCATGTATAGCCTTCCATCATGCAGATTGGACGCGGAATCAAAATACGCCTATGAATAATTTATTATCTCAATTCATTAGTGAATAGTGAATGATCGCATTTGACTGTCAGCCAACATTTTAAAGTAATTGACCGATTAATAGCAAAGCAGGTAAGCAATCGCTAAATAATAGACACGTTTTGAGACCATTTCTTCCTGTATCGTGCAACCCTAAACTGTGAGTAATTAAAGGCTCACATCGCCAGTAAAACAAGAGCAACCAAGACAATATCAGCTGGTGAGAGAAATCTAAAAAAGGTAAACAGTTTCGCCTGGAAAGCTTCCAAAATGATTCAACTTTAAGCTTCTCAAGTAAAATAATACCGTTTGAAGAGAAAACAATTAATTTAATTCTAGCAGTACAGCTAGCCAAGATAAATTACATAAGCACGTGTTTGTTCGCTTTTAGCACCATCTGGTGGTGAGTTGCATTAAGCAAGTGTGAAATATTTCAAGGTGGCATTTTGAATTTTGAACGAGAAGCCGTTATTGATTTGAATTTATACATTTGTATTATGTTCCAAATGGTTCAACGACGTTAACTTTCTTTGTTTTGGTCCTTATGTAGAGAAAGTGTGTTGTTAAAAAATTAAACAATTGTTAATGTTACATTTAAAGTAAGTACAGGATACTGGTCAATGCATATAGCAAACTCAGTATAGGATACAGGTCGATGCATTATTAAATGCAGATTAAAATTAAATTAGTAGTAATAAATTAAAACAACCGGGAGAACTTTTTTGACAGTTAGATGAAAAAATGTTTAAGTTTATCGTCCATACAAAAATGTTGCTACGCAGAGGCGGATCTTCCAAAGACTTCACAGTCCTTCAAGTGACAAAGTTACCAACAACCATTAACGGAACCTATGGCATTCGATGTGGGCCGTTTAACGCCCCGTCATCGAGGGAAATTTCAAAGAAAGTTGGAATGTAAAAAATGTTTAATTTCAAAGTTAAATTTTCATCACATGAAATAAACTTAGTTGCGTTCTTGAAACCACCATATTTTCCCATATCTACAGGGTTTCAAAGGATCACATTATTATTTTATGATTTTCAAACATGATTTTTCTTTTCTAAATTTCTCAAGTAAAATGAATTTTCAGTGAACAGTGGTTTCCAAGTGCAGCTAACTTAAATCGATTTTATTAGCGCGTGCTTTTTCTTTTTTTTCTATAAAAGCGTCAGCTACAGCCATTGATTATTTTATATAATAAAGAATTATGACAGACATTGAGTATTATGTGCGTGAAATATTTGTAGTGTCGTTTTGAAATTTTAGGATATCATCAAATTGTGTAAACAAGCGGTCTAAGCTGATGAACATTGAGCAAGAATCGTCAAACCGTATGGAAAAAGATCTTCGATGAACGAACATTCTTCATGCCATATGACCGTTTTTGCTCAATATTCACGTACTGTAGACCACCGGGTAAGTGCATCGATCGAACTTTGATCACCATTGAAGTATCATTGAATTGTGAACAAACTTTGTATTGAATTTTAATTGACATTATTATCCAGAAACTGGGACATCAGTGTAAAAATGGTGTACGCCTGTTTAATCACCTGCAGAGATGCATAAAACGGTATGGTAAATTTATTGTATTATAGAAGATTGCAAAAGGGTCTCATACGAACCTGCGTGAAAGATTCACGTTGCACGATGAAAAATTTCCCCGCAGTTAGACTAACCGGTTTCTTGGCACGCATAAGCTCGAAGCAAAGGTCTTTCTGTCTTTTCACACTCTGGTCATACCATGTGCTGTGAAAAATGGCCTGTGCCACGGTTTCACTTTCTTCTATGAGCTCGGTACCCAGATAAGAGAAGGAAAAGCTTTGAAAAAGACAGTGGCCGATAACGCAGAGCATCGTTGTTAACAGATACAAGTCCTTAAAAGCCTGTAAAGTAGGGGGTTGATAGAACTATAACGTTGCATGCACAAATATCTTACCAAAGACAGCACAGTCATTATTAGACACAGTTCGAAAACGGTCGTTAAATATATAAATAGCATCTGGATTCCCAGGATATCCTCTAGTGTTTGAGCTGAGCTGTAATGTGAGATATACGTCTTATAGAGCTGTATCAACTTTTATGCCATTCTTCAATTTTATCCTACCGTAGCACCAGCTCATGAAGATTTACAAAGCGCGAAAATTTGTCAGCCCACTCATCTTCACACACGATTTTTCCATTCGAAAGCTGGTTTGCTTGAATTTGTAGAACTCTAAACAAGCATGATGTTGCGTGGACAAGGTTCCATGTGAAGCATTCGATTGAAAATAATGTTGCCCCATTTAGCACTAACGTTGCACTGAGCACAACGTCAAGCGGAAACCAGATCCAGAAGTTCGTACGGTATCCAGGGATAAAATAACTACACGAGAATAGAATGTCGATAAAGGATAAAGGAATAAGTGTTAAATTATTCACAATTTGCACTTTACAGCCATTTCCCGTGTTACGCAAATCGCAAATGCGTATAAGAGAATTTGAGTGAGTTGAGTTTTCTTTATAATATCGTTTATATTTAGTTTTTAGACATCGATTTTTGTTTTTCACATTATGAACCACATAATTGATGTTTTTTACATTTAAATAGAGTAAATTTTGACCAACATTATTTTTAACAATATTGGACGAATAAAAAAAGAATATAATATTACAACGTAATGGGTTTTTTTTTGCAAAATTTTAAATTTGTTAAATAAAATTTGAATGCTACATACAGAATTACACGAGTAACTCGGGAAATGACTGTACATATATTGCACTTAACACATACTTTGCCTCGATCGGGGTCGAAAGTGGTACATTATACGATCCTGTAGCCGCGTATTTTATCGCTACGAACAACATTGGTAACGTTCCGTACACACAACAGCTAAAAGTAATCCCGAAACCGTACCACTTGGTCAGATGGTATGCCGACTTTTCCACATGTCCTAAAATTCGTTGAACATCCAGATCCATATCGTCCATCACCAAGCTGTAGGCACGTTGTAGATCGTAAAACAATGTCTCCCAACGACGAAAATTCAACGCAAAAACACAAAACTTGAAGAATATAGAGCAAAACACAATCTGTTCATTGGCTGCCTTTATCAAACTAGTGAGACTAGGTTGTGCAGTCATTGTAAACAGCCAGCTCGGAACAATCCAAATAACTGGATAGCTTACAACAATGATCAAACCCACAGTCGGAAATGATTTTCCAGGTGAATCGTTCCAAAACTGAGTCTTTTTCAACCATCTTATAGTAAGATTTATTAGAGGAAACTGTCCTTTTCTATTGCCGCTCTTCATCACAATTGAAATCGGTGAAACTGTTCCACTGTTGCCAAATTGCTAATGATAGAGGCTTCGTTGGAAAGTCCTTTTTATACGTTTGCCAATTAGTGAGTTTTGACCATTAGGGACGAGGAAAATCATGCAATTTTCATTACATTAAACAATACAGTCCATAGAACCCGGCTGGTTATTCGTTCTGCTCTTCTGCTGGTTGCGAGATAGTCAATGTTCAATGTAGTGTTTCCATAAATACTTCCACTGCAGTGCAGTGCTACACAACGCATAAACAATCAATTAAGGTTATTGCGACAAGAGTTTTAATTGGGGTTAGGCAATTGGCTCATTATCTTGATTGTATTTGCAACGTGGAACGGTTTGTTACTTGTCATTTTCAACGCAAATAAACCGCCTATATAGGCGTTGTGGAAAATATAGCATCCGCACACCATAGCGAAAAATGGTTTAAATCCATTTGTTAATTGCATGGTTGCAAATTGAAGCACCTACTAATTTTTTGCGGTCATATAAATTTTTCAAAACGCTCCTAACGCTTGATAACAAAAAAAACTCCTGGCCCATCGTATCATATCATAAACATATCTTAAAGGTACTATTTCCACAAAAGTAAAGTAAGGAAGGAAGGAAGGAAGCAAGGAAGGAAGGAAGCAAGGAAGCAAGGAAGGAAGGAAGGAAGGAAGGAAGGAAGGAAGGAAGGAAGGAAGGAAGGAAGGAAGGAAGGAAGGAAGGAAGGAAGGAAGGAAGGAAGGAAGTAAGCAAGTAAGTAGCAAAGTAAGTAAGTAAGTAAGTAAGTAAGTAAGTAAGTAAGTAAGTAAGTAAGTAAGTAAGTAAGTAAGTAAGTAAGTAAGTAAGTAAGTAAGTAAGTAAGTAAGTAAGTAAGTAAGTAAGTAAGTAAGTAAGTAAGTAAGTAAGTAAGTAAGTAAGTAAGTAAGTAAGTAAGTAAGTAAGTAAGTAAGTAAGTAAGTAAGTAAGTAAGTAAGTAAGTAAGTAAGTAAGTAAGTAAGTAAGTAAGTAAGTAAGTAAGTAAGTAAGTAAGTAAGTAAGTAAGTAAGTAAGTAAGTAAGTAAGTAAGTAAGTAAGTAAGTAAGTAAGTAAGTAAGTAAGTAAGTAAGTAAGTAAGTAAGTAAGTAAGTAAGTTTTTTATTATTGTCCACAAGTTATTCATTCTTCGCACACCAAATAGCGGTTGTTTACACACATTTTAGTTTTAGTTTCATGGTGAATAGGTAGCAGAAGATCGTCCCAATTTTCTTTCAAACGCTATTTAAACTGAAACTTTACCCTTAAAGAACTTTCCTATGCAACACAATCGGAGCTTGTTCCTACAACCGAGATATGTTTTTTAATAAAATTGGTTACAAGCAACCTGCTACAAAAAAAATATATTACCAGGGCTAAAGTCGGCAGTATCAAAAGTCTGATTGTTTACAGCACACACTAACTAATTGCTTTGTAAACATTTAACGTGTCGTGATCGTGATACGTGATCATTCACGGATTATGCCATTTATTACTATCCAAAGTTTCGATATTACTGTTTTGTCTCCCATACCATCCAAGGCGGCCATCCAAACTGAATTTCTTACGGGTTACGGGTGAATAAAGTCAAAGAAAACCAGAAATGGCTAGCCTAGACCTGTTGTGATTGTTGTGCCGGTGAAGAAGAAGAGTACATTGTGGGACGATCTCGCGCTCCAACATCCAAACATCATTCTTCATCCGATTGTCCAAACCCGTTTCTGCGTTACTAAACTCCGCTACTCTTCATAACTTTGCTAGCGAAATGATTAGTTATTATATTACAAGTAGTAAGAGTATTTAAACCTCTACCTCGTCCTGATCCACACTGAAGCACGTGAAACCATTGAATCACATTGTGACCAAAGGCAGTTCTGCTGATCGTTACGAGCCCATGTTTAACACCCTTTTTTGATACGCTATTTCAGCTTATCGAAACTAGTTTCGCTTGATAGCAAACATTCCATTCGAGCACAAACGGCGACTCATAAGCAGGTGACGAAATACCGCGAATTTCGCGACTATGAGCCAGTGTGACTGAATCGACGCAAGCAAGAACGCTGAACAGTGTCGAGCGACCTTCATTACGCTACCGTGACGACCTTTTGTGTGATGAATGATTTTTTCCTAATTGCAAAAACTAAGCATGACACCCCGGAGCCAATTAACCGTATGACACAGACGGGTTTGTTCGCCATTCGCTGTGATTCACCAACGGGAGTCACGAGTCCGGTTGAGCGATCTACTCCATGATGCACCTGCTGGACGTATCGCGAAGCGTTCTTGATTAGTCTTGATTAGTCTTATATAGTCTTTATATTATAAGTTTGTCCAGCGTCCATTCGTATATACAAAGCTAATTAATCGACTTCAAGTCGCAAATACACACACATACGTACACACATGATATTCATACAGATCAGGAGGGGAAGATCGGCTTCATGATAACCGATTAATCGATTCACCAAAACTGTATAACATCATCGACTACAACACGATCCCCGTGTCGTATGTTGATTAAACTGTCATGCGTTTCTCGATGAATTTACCACATACACACATGAAAACGTAGTTCTACAGCCCGTGATTCATACGCCCATGTTCGGACAGGTGCACGTGTGTTTGCCATTGTCTCGCCATGATCTTGCTAAATGATCACAAGATCACAAGTAATCAAAACTTTCAGAGTTCATTGCTTCGAGGTTTATAAACATTCTTCCACCACCTTGTGGTTCATAGCTGTTTTAATTAGAAAGGGTTTGCGAGAAGGGAGAATTGATTTGATTAGTTACACGATAGTTACATTCACTCACACTTCGCTACGCTCAGCGTTCCGTATCGATCGATGGGGTATTATTTGATTTTACGCATGCATATGATTACACACTTTTATATATGAGGTTACAGCAACTTTTACGTTCAGCAATAAATTTACAATTTTTATTCAAGACCAATAGCATGACCAACAGAGCAAAAGTCGTGCAAATAGCACTGTGAAGTTGTCTAATGCTCGCGAAGTTTAAATTTAACGCTTGTAATATCCTCATCGGTGTAATCATAAATGACAACAGTTATAGCCTCCAATGTATGTGTACTTCATTTGCAAAGCACATCTCGAGTTTCATTTCCTTATGTTGGACTCCATTGCATACGTTTAATGTAAGCTTATTTCGTTTTACTGCTAATGAGAAATGTGTTTTATTGCAAAGTTTTTATTGCACTGAAAGTGGCACTTACGGATTGGGATGCAGTAAATCATAAAGCTATGCAATAATAGGGCATTTAATTGCTACACGGACTGTAACGAAGAGTTCATTTGTTCTGCCCGTCGGTGAGCATCCCGAAGTTTCTGTAACGTTTAAATATCCAATTAAAATGTGTCTTTTGCTAATTTTCCGCACTCGTGCTTCAATAATTTTTGTGAACTTATGTATTCTCCTTTGAACAGGTTTGCATGCATCGTAAGCAAGGGAATACCGCAGGCGCTTGTGTGATGATTGAAGCAGCTTTTGTGTTGTTTCTTCGAAAACATTTTTGTATTCTGTCTGGTTTTATCCCCTACAGCGTTTCGAAATGAATATTTTTTTACGATCACTCTTCCTGCTCCTTCCTGAAAGGGGTTCAAATCGTAAACAAATCATTACGAATTCGCTTCTACTTTTGTAGTGCTGTGGTATCCCAAATCTTTTTTTTCCAAAACTTAAAAACTCCATAGTGATACAGCGTATTATTCGAACGAAAGACAATTTTCGAATGGGTAAAATCCCATTAACGTGTGTAACAATAGACACGCCAGAGATGAGAGACGTCTGGTTGCGCACGGTGATTCTCAGATCGACATTTCGACGACCAGCGAGAATTCCTCAGTTAATGACCATACACAGTCAGTTCTACCGTACTGATTCATCATCTTTTCGATGGAGAGTATTAGAAAGAATCGACTCTTCTATGGTGGGATTAAGCACGCGCAAGAAAGAAAACGGTTCAATAATCCCTTCCCGATATCAACACGCATGATTCACGATTTTCCATTTCCGACACCCAGCCGCAATCACTCAACTGTAAGTGCTTCCGCACATTTCACTGCAAGGACTATTCACTTCTGGGTTGATACCTTGCGAGTGGGAAGGTTTTCTTCGCCCGGCCAGATAAAACCGTACCATTGTTCGCGCACAATCACTCGACCTCATCCAGGGGGTGCGTGATCGGTATGATCGGAGATAAAATTTCCGTATTGCAACCCACTCGAGCCTCTGGTTGACGGGCTGACCTTCGTCGATGGACACCTTCTTTAATCGTACATTATAGCACCCGGGATCGTTGCTCTCGGTTTTGTTTCCGACTACTCCCCGATACTGTCTCCCTTCTCTATGCCAAGAGCCCTTTCCAATCACCTTCTCACCAATCACCAATCACCCCTATCCTCCCCTACCAATCACATACTCCAGTTTTAATGTAGGGCTCGTCGCAGAAAGCTTTGAAAACCAGTCCTGAATACGCGTCCTTGACGCTGGGAACCGTTCGATAAAACGCACCGCAGCACTTCCGCGAAAAGGTCATTCGAAGTCTGTGCTCAGTCACACCGAACCTGAGTCATCGTGCGGTGACTTCTTGCTTACTTATCGTAGATTCCTTTGCCGTACGCACACCTTTTTTTTTTTAGCGTGCGCGTTTCCCCACCAACATCCCGCACGCAATGTTCATGGCCACCCGCGGCCACACGATGAAGCTGATCGCGTGCTATTAGGAAGCCAATCTTGGCCCGTAGCGCAGGCGCCTGTTCGTCGGTCCGGAAGATAGCAAGGTGTGCACTTTTTTATGCTACCAACGTGTCATTTGCGTGCCGATGGTCCCTTGTACGGGTCGCAACCAACCGGGAAGTAGAATGGTTTTGGCTGGCGCTATAAATGCATGTGTAGTAACTGGTAATTGGAGATTTATTTTCATTTTGTGGAGATAAAGAAGATAACCTTACCAACACGAGTTGCGTTCGGTAGATCGTTGGGTCATTTTAGTAAATATGAGTCATTGGATGCGAAAGATCATAATTTTCTTACTAAGGTTTATTATGTTAAGGTTTACAGTTTTCAACGATATGACAAATAAATTCGGTGATTTGAACAACGAAACTGATGATATTTTAAAATTCAAAATATTGAAAGTATATAGTTATTAACCACATGCTGCAAATTTTAAAAAATAGTACGGCTGCTAATAATTTGGTGTGCGTCACACGGCAGTGTGTGATGCAAAGTAAGAAACTTTAAATAAACATACACACAATCTCGCTGCTATGATTGTAATCATTCTCATTCGTCTTTCTCATCTATCACAAGTACGATAGGGTGGACGGTGCTGAACAAAGTGTTTCAACATTCCAAGCCACTGAGCCATCGGTGACACGATCAAGTCGAGGTTCGTTCTGAGTCACTGCTGAAAAGATCAAAGAAATGACAGACGTGCCTTGCGAGCACATGGGATGCATTACTAATGAGCCTGGCGGAAGTTATGCGTACAGCTCGCCGTTTCTACACATGAATCTTTATCTGTACGCCCGCCTGTCTCATTCCCTATCAGGATGGTTGATTATGCCATTTTGGACGCTGAATACATACATCGGTGGAGAAGGTGGTTTGGTGATTTAAACCAGTTCGTTCTACGCTCGGTGAACGATGTGATCACATAATTTACAACCTTCTGTTTCGGTTTTGGTCTGCTGTTAAAAGTCCACTTACTCCTTTTTCCACGAAATCCTACGGTTTAGGTAATGATGGGATTACTTAAAATCCTACTCACAGCCAAATGCAATAAAATTCTGTCACTACGGTACGCATTGACACCTTTCATTTCTCAATTTGTGCCTCTAGCAGACCAGACACTCTGACAGGCAAAGCAAGTCTGGCATAGAGGCAACAGCTGTAGATCGTTTCGTTACTTTTTGTTACTTTATTCTCCTTCCTCTATGCAAATGTCGTCTGAAAAGCGATTAAATCGGAAAGAGTGCTTCGGGTTGTGTTAAAATTAGCCTACCGAACCACTATACCACCCATCGTCTCAGCTCCTGCTGGTGGTGATTAACGCACCATCACTGACTGTGACAGGTGCGCAAACTGACCCAACCACCCATTGTTGTCATCTCATCGTTTAGGGACATTCATCATGGGTGGGTTCTTTCACAACGCTACGCATCCTAGCCGCACAAACAGGATTATTGCGACAATCGACTCGTAAACCATGATGACGGGCGTATCAAATAATAAATCGGCAATTGGACCGAATATGAACAAATTCAAACGCGATCGCTAAAGACTCAACCCGAGGTAACCTCAATATCCCTTTAGGCCAACTGCCACCCACGTTAGTCATCATTGTGCTCGTCCATCGTACGTTGCACCCGGTGCAATACGGCGCAATGACTGGCCCCGAAACCAGTGCGACCCTTCGCTGACCCGTAAAAGGTGCCCATCGTTTTCTTGGTGTACCTCTTTTGCAGGTGCATTAGTCACAACACAGCGCAACCACAGACCTGACTGGCTCGCTGGATTCACGATCCGCTTTGGAACAGGTGGGACCATTTTAATTCATTGCGCCCGGAAAGCGTCCCAATTTTGGCCTCGAATGACAATTCTGTCAGCATGGCGACATGTTTACGTGTTCGCCGGTGTACTTGTCATGTTACAGCCGATCTACGAGTTAATTGATTACACTGTTTGACGCACTAGGGAAACACATGGCTGTAACATCTTTTGCAACAAATGTGACTCAGCTTTGTTTACCGTACTCGGTAACGCGTAACGTTGGCAAATAAGAGTCTATTGTTATCTTTCGTTGCGTAGATCCAACACAACTTTGACAGATAATTGCTCTAAAATCTAAACATAATCTTAGCAGAACTATCATTTCTTCCAATCGGTTGCGAACTCCAAATCAAAAACTAATTACAAGCTTTGTATGCTTTGTTACAACTCAATCTACACGCCGCAACGTAATTCATGACCTGCCCTAACGATAAATTTTGAAACTATTGTCCAAGTTACAATAATCGTGACGCATGAATATCTCCCACCCTCGCAGGAGCTGATTCAAATCCGTTCCTACCACATCATGGGAATCGCCTGGCCAAGTTAAACAATGACCTAATTATGATCTCAACTTAGTTGCATCAGCAAACCAAGACCACCAAGACAAAGAAGGGCGTTCGTGCAAATTGGTCACCTAATAAGCCGGCATTTGACTTTTGTCGTCACCTTTGATGCGTCAAGAACTCTTTGTCAATTCGTTTGAACGGCGCAGTATGTTTTGGCAAAAGGCTCCTCGACGCCCCACACAAATCCATATTCAAAATAACGTAAAATTGGTATAATTAAACGACCGCCACCGATCCATTCCATCCTTAGACGCACCGTACCAACAATCTTGATGGTCGGATGGTGACTCACACACTGCCAACAAAGAATAATCCTTGAGCGACGACGATCGTTCGCTGCAGTTAAATATGTACCTTCGGAGGGTGGTTTTTGTGCCAGCCGACAGAAACGAACACAACAGGACGACGCTGCTCCGGCGGGTCGCAACGAAAATAAAGCAAATAAATTCCGCTTGACAGATAATGAGACACGGCTATGAGTAATGAGCAGCAGGATGATCTAATACGGACCGCGTTGTGCTGTCCCTGGTCAGCCCATACCGACGATCACAGCGGCCCTGCAAGACCCCTTGGAGAACAATTGAACGATCGTGGCCGTTCTGCATTTCGGATTTGTCTTTT
The DNA here is from genome assembly GCF_943734725.1 of Anopheles marshallii. Taxonomy (NCBI): domain Eukaryota; kingdom Metazoa; phylum Arthropoda; class Insecta; order Diptera; family Culicidae; genus Anopheles; species Anopheles marshallii. The sequence goes on along the minus strand of NC_071326.1, from coordinate 49,860,046 downwards.
AGCACGGGCGACCTATCGAAGTGTCACACCGGAGCCCTGCAGCACGTCCAGGGTTGGGTTCGGTCCCATGTTTTCCGTGTGATCCGTGATCGTGTGTCGCGTGTGCTGGAATCTCGGTGACTGGCAAATGCTGCGAGCTCGGGCTCCACCTTTTTAGGGGCTTGGTGAATATCCACACTAACTACTTCGCGATGCCTTTCTAACCCTTTTGTGGAATGTAATTTTATACTGTTATTTTATTCAATTTATTTTATATTTGTTGTTGATAGATTTTTGAATTACTGCATCAAATTCAAATTTTTCATTTCAATTTCTTTCATTCTTCTTTATTTGTTAATTTTGTCTTCCTACCAAACAATCAACAAATCAAAAGTAAATGCTCGTCAACCATGCTCTCCGAAAGGGATAAAAAACAACTCAGTTTTGGACCTAAATCTACCAAAATCCAGCCAAGGGTTAAACGTCCGGCAGCCTATGTTCAAATGCGTTCGGCCATGAAAGGTGTCAAGCGACAACCCGACGAAAACGTGCATGATTCACACGCTTTGTCCTTCTGGTTGCGTGCATCTCCCACTCTCGTTTAGACTGTTGGCCTTTTGCGCAAGACGAAATTCTTTCATCTATCCCGTGACCCCAGCAGCTAAACCCCAAGACGCTGCGTGCGGATGGGTACGGACTGTATGGTCCGATGGAGCTGCTCTTTCGACCATTCGGTTTGGTGCTAATCAATCATGAAACACATGAGCGCCTAAAGGCAACCGATGCACGATGCCGGTTCGAAGCCGTATCGATCCCCCGATGCTTGTGCGTGCGTTTATTTTTGATCTGAAGGAAGGAGAGAAAACACTCACACACTCAGCCCCAAGATGTCTGAGTGGTTCGCACCGATGCTTTAGCACCTCATGCGCATCGAACCGAAATGGAAAGCAAACGAACGGTTCCCGCACCGTATGAGTCATGGTGTGGTCGGGCCCCAGGTTGAAATCTGTGCCGATCTGTCTGACGGTTCGCTGTTCTGTTGATCTTCCGGCCCGCGTGATCGGCGGAGAAGGAAGGACGTCGATCCGTTGGTAAACAACTGTGGAGGGGGCCATGAAAATGAAGCACAGGAGCGCACAGAAACATTGCCATAAACAGACACGAAATGGCGGCACATGCTGCGTTTCACCTTCAAGAGCCGCACCTCAAGGATGCTTCCTGCAATACTCATATGCATACTTTCCCTGCAAGGGATTGCTGATCGTTAAGCAAGCATTACCTCTACTGACTTCCTATTGATGTAAAACCAGGAAGACAAACATTTATTATACAGAAGTAAATCTGTGCTTATTTGATACTACAACTCTCTATATACTCGACCTTATCGCTGGATGCACCAATAGTAGCTTAGGCCCACTAGGAAGAGGAAGATGTTCCAGACGTGTCAAAACTCCCAGGAAGGTTATGTCAGTAAATCGAACAAGTCGAACATATGAAAAATCATTGCACTATTTAATAGTGAGTAACCGTAGTAAGTATCGATGAACCTCGATCATGTTGACATATGACCCAAGTTGCCGGTCTTGAAATCCTTTAATCCAGAGGTGTAGCCCGAAACAATGGATTGGTATAGGAAGGTTCAGAAAGCTAGAATTCATACAAAGTGCTTCTCAGATAGAAGAAGAAAAAGTGTTTCTCCTTAGGGATTTACATTATCAAATATAGAATAGTATCCATCTCATAAACCACTGACTACTGATATCAAATAAGTCTAAATAACTTCGAAGATTTTGTTGAACACATCACAAATAATATTTAGTTTTGATGGTTCAGTGGACAAAAAAAACTTTGTGACCCAATACAACGTAAAAAATTTCGACACTAGAAAAGCCAATGACATGATACGAACCGCATTCTTTATTCTGTGAAGAAAACTAAACTTCGGTACTAAAAATATAGAAAAAGCCTTATTTCAATTAGGCGTTTTCTAAAGTTTTCTTTTAAATTTTGTAAATACAATATGGAATTCGACAGTTCTTATTTCTGATGGAAACTCCAGAGTGGATCCAAGAAAACTCTATGCGCAAATCAAGTAGATGAATAATTTAAAGCGTTAAAGTGACAATCATTGCCAGACATTTTCTTTCCCGCAGCACACACACACATATTGAGAAGCTCAACGCCACTTGCCCAGTCCAGTCCAGCAAATATTTGCTCCCAATGAATCAGATCACCATGGATGCCGACTGTGATCTATGCGTTCATGAGCATTTAAACAGCCGGCAAACTCATCACCATAGCCATTACTTTCCATTGCCACCAAGCACATTCCAAAGCGTCCGAATACTGCCGATGTCACTCGGCAGCCTTTCCGGTGATTAGTACGGTTGAGTCATAAGGGGAAAAAATGCACATTAGCGTCTGTTCCGTTGTGCTTGCCTGACGGAAGTACCTCCAAGCATTCCAGAACCTAAGAATCACACGCCAGCCTACGGCAAGGGGGGCAAAGAATATCGTCTATCGTTTGGCGGGTTTCATCGATCATACTACAAAAAACAGTTGCGTCACTTCTTGCTAGAACCGACTCAGAGAGAAAGCATTTCCCGATTTTCCGTACCGAATGTTTACACCCCTCGCAACATTTAGTAGCGGCTGCAAGCGAAGAACAGCGTCATCATGGTCACGCAGTCGAGACCATATGGCCCCTTTTTGAGAAAACGTTCCACGGCCATTCAAGGCCCCGTAGGCCAAGTATACAAAGTGAAACGACGCAATAAGTTTGACTGACTCGGCAACGCCGGGAAGAGTAACATTCCGGACATCACTAGAATCGGTATGTTCTTTGTCACCAACAAATCGAAGACGCTCACAGTGAATCACGAGAACAGATCGACAAGTGTACAATCGCTATGAATAACCCTTGGTCTAGATATCCGTTAATCCTCTCCCCCCGGGATTCACTTCCGGTAGAACTGAGAGCGTCGTCAATGGAACATTCTAAAACTGAACGCTTTTACGCATCTTCCTCGGGTAACGCGGTACGTGGTACGTGGTACAATGATTATAAACGTGCTGCCGTGATATATTAACAAGTTTGTAAAGCGCTCGGAACTGATCGCAGATGGTTAGTTGTCAATGGGCCTGCTCTGGCAACCCGTTAGTCATCGTGTCCCGGGTCGGTAGCCTGGCATCTCATATGACATCATCCGTGAAGTATGTCGAAGCTAAAATAGCGCCTCTTCCAAAAACTTTTATTGCTTTCCGATGGCGAGAAAAGCCGTGTGCCGATTACTCGCTGTGTGGTGGTGGGTTGTTTCGACGGTAAAAGGCATCACTCCATAAACGGTTCCTGTGCACATTATCTAAAGTAACTTCGGATTACCTCGATCCTCTTCTTATTCAGGGCACACGGGATGTGGACGGCAGAACAAATGTAAGCTTCTGTTAACGTACGGCAACTTAGGCAAAAAGGTCCAAGGATCAATGGTCAAGCCCCTTCCCCGTGTGTGGGATAAGCGAGGGTTCTGCTGATCAACTACGAATTATTACTTTCGCTAAGGAGTGCCCGGTGGGACCGTAGCCTCATAGAAGAAATGAGGTTGAATTTTCATTCTCTTTGCAAATACCCAAGTTGTCTTACTCATGTTCAAGAAGTAGCGACGAGAAATAGTTATTGTCCAAATTTGTAACCCAATTGTACGACGTCTGCCCGATATCTTATCGAGCGCTTTACCAATTGTTAAGTGAAAAACAATGAACAGTTAGTTAAATCCCCCACGCCTGCTTACTTTTTTCACCCAGTCTGGCTAACACTTAACCCTGCCCGATCGAGATTTGGTTCACCGGATGTTTGCTGGTGCAAGAAACGCATTGCGGTTTCTGTGTTTTTTTAATGTCTGCCACCTTGATACGAATTTGTATTAGACACCTTTTTTTCCTATGTTCGTCTTATCGTTTACAGCCTTTTTGCTTCCTTTCATAAGTGTCATGAGTCATGCACAGACAAGGATCGCCGACGGAGACAGACACCTTGTAACGGATAGGACCTTCTAATTGTGCCCAGGCAATGGATAGTGGCGCAAGGTCAGGTATCAAAATTAGAAATCTTGACCTACAAAAAGGACCCTACGGTAACAAATTAGTGTACAGGTAGATGGATGGGTCGTGGAGCTTAAAAAAAGCAACAGACATTTTCTAGAAAAAGGCAAATCGTTATTTCAACAGAAACGTAAATAAACGTCCAGTGAGGCTACACGTTCGATGTCTTCTTATCGAAAAAAAATTATCACGAATGTATCGCAAATGTGCAAAATTACTTCCACACAGAAAAAAATCTATTTAAAACCTGCCATTAAATATTTGCAACCATTTGTTTGCACTTTAGACATCAGAAAGTACTACTTCACCGTTGCTGAAGTCACGCACAGATAGCTGCGAACGCAAGCCGCAGGTGAAGTCATCGATTGGAAAAGAACTTTCCACCGGGTGTGATAAGAGCATGAAAAGTTTATATTGTTATCATGCACCTCGAACATTTCAGACGACTTTTGATAACGCCACACTTCCTACGTTCGATAAGCGGGCGTTTTATGCTCTTCCCTCCTGCGAGAGGGTTAATTTATCTTGCTGTACAACGCCACGGCTTCGATAGCGATAAAACAATCAAGGTTCCTTCTATAAATAGCTTTTTTTTATTTTGCCTAATCGTAAATTAGTAATGGTTTTCTCATGCAATACACAAAAAGAAATACGGTGTTTAGCAAACTTGATCAACCATTTTTACAGATCGATTACATTATCGTACAAACCTTCTGAGAAGAGTCATTCATGTGAGTCTTTAGTAAGGAGTGAGTCAAGTCCGGAATCGACTCACAAAGTTTTATGAATAGAAGAGGCGAGGTGAAGGAGATAGGGGGGGATTGGGGTGAGGAGGAGAGGGGTTAATGACGAACAACAAATCCTGGAAGATTTCAGAGGATTCTTGAAACTGTGAAATAGAGATTCAGGTTCATTCCGTTCAAAGATTCATTCTGATTCATGCATCTGAATCATATTCTACCAACACTAGCACAATACCAAATGTTCGAGGAAAAATTCTCTCTCACCGTGAGGAACAGTTTTCAGTCATTTCAATGACTGTTAAATGCAGCGTCATTCATGGCGGTCGATAGATGGTTCAACACTTCAAACATGCTTGTTACTACTGCATGAGCAACAAAAGCGGAAGCAATGATGGTGCATTGTTAGCGGCAGTCAGTAGAACGTAGATATGCAATTTTTCGTCCATTGACTCCACGAGTTCGCTCGATGGCATTGAAATGATCAAATTACATATCTTAGTTGCATCATTGCGTTGTTGAAAATTCAAATTGCAGTGGACAATTCCATGGACTGAAAGAATAGCGCTATTCATGCGGTCGCTAAGTTAACCAGGCAGCTTAAAATTTTAATAGATCATTTAGCATATTTACCATTATGAGATATACTTGTAATCATGTATTTTGCTATTAATGCCCACTTAACCGCTTCTTGACCTGCTACGTATCATATGAGCATTTTTGTCTTGAAGCTGAATCTTTGTTATATAGAGGGCCAGCTTTCATTGCGACACTCGATTAAATTTATAAATTTATCTTTTAAATTAGTCTTAAAAACTGCAAAAATATATCTAATTGCTAGAATATCTTAAACGCATTACATTCACACTAATTTATTTTAAAATGTGAATATTTTAGGCAAATAAAATCATAACCAATGTGAATAACTTAAGAAATAATTAGTTTAAAAAGTCTTATTTTTGTTTCTTTGTATGCGCTAGGGAAACAATACATTTTATACCATTTTCTACCATTTACTTTTATTTATGATTTCTTATTACTGCAACGCTTTCTATTATTTTATTATTATTGTTCAATGGACGTATGTCTAATTGAACATGAATTAAAAATATTAAATATTACATTCTATGTTTACATTTACAATCATAAATAAATACTATCCCATCCTATTCGTCCACGTAAGTAACCGGTTAGTTTTAAATGCATTTGTGCTTATATGAAAGACATACTGGTTGCATAGTTCTGCCATCTATGCCAAAGATACAGTTTTGTTTCATTCAAGTTTGTGCGTTGGGCGATGAATAAAATGCGGTTGATGGTTGATCTGCCGTTAGGATATACTTACTGAACGATTTACAATTTACAATTTACAATTGCTTTATAGCATTCTCCGATAACGTGAATTTCTATCGTCCGCTTGTTTTTCAAGTTTCAAATTCGTAAAACCATGTGGAACAGAACCAATTTTAGGTCGGTGGTCCGTGCGTCAGGAAATGCAGAAATGGCCGAGTTTCTTTCAAATTACGAACTTATTCGTTCTTCGTTTTTTGAAGTGTTACGAGAACTACGATTTCGCCACCGACGAACCGACGTGGCACTTCCATTAAAAAAGTGTCCAATATGAAGGGACTCTCATTTTCAAATGAGGGGATAACTTCTGTCAAAGTAAGTCTAAGTTGGCTCTGAGGACGTTTGGTTAGATTGAAACTACTGTACAAAATACAAAATGGGAAGGAAGTGTGAGGCTAGCTTCTGTACGAATAATTATGCAAAACACACAAGCAAATCATTTTATTCGTTCGCAAACCTAAAAGAAAGAAGTTAGAAATGGATAAAATATTGCAAGTCTCTGGACATACAATTGACTGTCGTGATATGCAGTAAACTGTCATATTAAGAGGCCTGGCAGTTTCGCGTCTGCGTCAAAGTAGAACAGTAAGCGATTCATTATAGAGATGGCACGCTAGTGTCCAATGTATTTCGATTTGAAATATGAAAACAACTTTTGAAGCTCATTTTGTACTAAGTATCACGTCGATTCGTCGGTGATTTCGCTGTGACGATCTCATCCAATCGTATGGATTTTAGAATATACTTATACGAATATAGTTCATCAAATTTTCTGCCAATTTCTAACCACCTCATGTCTGATTTTCTCACAACAGAACTCGTACCCAATTCTATTCGGGACGTTCCTCCGACCATAAACTAGACCTGCAATCCAGCTGCGAATATGTAAAAATCAAGGGAAGTCAGAAATGGTATTCCAAGACCCATGACGTTGTAATATGAAACGAAGGAGAGAGTTTCAATGGTTACGGTATGATTTCATTCATATTCTATGACAATACTAGATGTTACGTAGTACATTGACAGATTGTGTCGGTTAAAACATCATTAACGGCTTGCAACTTGCAAAAATTACGACAACCAGAAACACTAAACTAAATACGGTTCCGAAACATGCAGGCTGGTCATTTTTGAATCGGTGAGGTATCTCTCTCTCTCTCAGATGACGAGTATTGCAATGGCAATAGATGGTGAAAATTAGGGAAGGGGGGGAATAAAATCCTAGCTTCTATTCCAGCATCTAGCGACGGGATGATTTTCGAAAAGATTAAAAAATATAAAAACCTTGAGGTCAAAAATCCCGTTGGATACACCTAGAAGTTTAAGCACACTGCAAAGTGCTCTTGCGTAGCCGTGTAACCGGGCCGATATAGCTAGTTATTCTTAAATGATTGACATTAATCACTTTATTTATTTATGATTAATTTACCGTGTATCAAGCACTTCATTTACATGAAATGGATTTTTCATTTATTCATATGTTTCTTCAACTTGTACATAAAAGTCGATTCAAAAACTGCTTAGTGCATCTAGTTTTTTAACGACAATGAAGTACTATATATTTACAGCCTGTAGATGAGAGTGCTAAAACATAAAAATCAGCTCAGGAATATTGCATTGCCGCTCATATTAGACGAGCCCCCTAGCAAATAGGGAATTAAACGCGATTGCTCGATTTCCATGCTGAATGAGCGACGATGAATCATAGTAACTACGGCCGCTATAGTTGGTTGATAATGCAACGAACTGCCACGAATGAAACTTAGCAAAACGTGGCCATACTGGATGAGAAACGATAATATCCATCCAGTGTCGAACCAGCTTGAATGAAACCAGAAGTTACAATGAAGTAAATTACAACCTAACGTTGGATGGTATTATTTCGTGCCTGCTGACGTAATCAACGTCAATGTCGTTTAATTTCAATTTCGTTAGTACTTTTGAAACCATTTGCTACTCGAGTTGTGCGCACTTGTGCTACAAGACGCGGGAATACATACACTACAGATACGCAGGGCAATGCATTTGGGTTGTTTTCTGGCGTAGGGTTGTTTATCAGTTTATACGGTCATTTGATTGTTTGAATGACATAGCAAGGTGTGCGGTGCGGGAGTTGCCTGATGTCACGGAAAGCTCCATACAAAACAAACCATACCGGACGGTGTCACGTGTAGTGTACGTTTGTTTATCGTACACGACGATTTCGGTCGGTAAAATTCCACTGCTCGCTAGCGGTTGGAAGCCGAAACCGCATCCGTTTTATTTTTTTGCAAACCGATCACCGGTCCATCGTCCAGGTTTCTTGTGACGGGCCCAGACATCTCTTCCAATGTAGCGTGTAGGCTCGACAGCGTACCTGTGCCGAGGCCGCGAGAAAAGCACAACACAAGCGGCCAGACATTGGGCAAGCAGGAAAAGCTAGACGGTGGGAAAGCGCGAAAAATAAACCAACGCGTTGCAACGACGAAACCAGTCGGTGCAGGGCAACCACAGAAAGCGAACGACGGATCGAGTTCGTGACATCGAAACTCAGCAGCACAGCCACACACATCGACACACATCGCTGCAGAACGCGCTGCGCCATAGCGAATCAATATGTGTGGAAAGGATGGTGAAGAAAGACGGGAAGCTCGCTGAACAAGATGAGTCATAGCGCGCTGTCAACACGTGCAAAAGGTGCTACCACGTACAGATGTGTGTCGTTGAGATGTAGTTGTGTCGGCGAGGAATGTAAACAGCATTAGCTCACGCACACCTCTTTATGCAACGGCAAGGTAACAGGGGAAGCATTATGTGCCCTGGTTCCCACACCACCACGTACCACGTTCAGGGGTTTTTATTCAACATTTCAGAATTGATTAATACAAAATTATGTGAAAATATCCTTTATGCATTATGGCGTGAGCAAACGATCGACATTAAAACGATTTTCTTGTACGCCAATCATACATCCAACAACTACTAACACTTTTAACCCCCAGCTCTGAACTCCCTCCTAAGCATCACTCAGCTAAGCAGCTGGCTCGTTGTGTCAATGTGTGCGTGTCAACTTATCCTAAATCACACGATCCAGCAATGTGTATCGTTATGCAAATGGAATCTGCAGCAGTAGCACAAATATGCTGGGTGCGTTGTAGATTGAATCAAGCTCAACTGCTAAAGACGATTCGCGCAATTCGTTTAATTAATGCTCTTATTCGATTGTTTACCGTACACCGCACGAATGCGACCAGCTGTAGTCCATGCAATTATCATTAGCTTACGAAACGGAGTGTAGAGTGTGTGCGTAAGACCTACACACTCGCGACACGTGCAACGCATCATATTAGAGAGCTCGATTTGATTGATACCGACGTCCGCCCTCCCGAACTTGTCTCTGTCTTCTCCTCGCCTAATGACGTCACTACGCGGTGGCCGTTGCTTCTCTTTTCAAATGCTCCGCCATGCAATAGTGTGCGTATGGAGCACTGCACAGTGGGAGTTTCGTCAAACTTACTTTATTCCTGTAAAGTAATCATACTTTATAAATCTAGTTTAATCGTTTTTTCATGTGTCTAAACACAAGCAAACTAGTACAATCACTTAACAGTTCATACTTCGATGAAAAAAACTCTTTATGCTCAAATACCTTGCAGCAAATAAGCAGTGAACGTTACAAATATACAGCCGGTGTGAAATTGTGATTCTTAAATTACTGACTGCTTTAACTGTTGACACTGCATTGCATTGGAACAGCTATTTCCGAGTTTTGATCTTCGTAAAATACACTCCTTAAAGAATAATAAATTATGTCCATTTCAACAAACATACGACGCACCGTGCTCGGCGTGATAGTGTGCGTGCGCGTTGAGTTTTCCACTGCTGACTAGCGTAAAAGCCAACACAATCATTTCATTCATTCGCAAAAAACCAAGCGTCCGCGTCGAACGTAAACGCCACCGGAGAATCGTACATTTTGTTTGTTCGGTTCGATTTCTCGTTTCGGTTCTAGTGGATTTCAACGCAAAACCCTTCGGTTCTTTTTCCCCTCTCTGATTGTCACCTTTCTTCTGTTGTCAACGCGGTAAAATCTGCCTTTTCATTTGGATTATAACCACACTCTGCATCCAGCGTCCAAGGAAAGAAGTTTCTACCGAACAGACACACAACATTAAGCAGCTTGTGAGGAACTATTTCACATACTGCTTGGATCTTGACAGTTTAGCTCGACGCCAATCATAGTAAACATTGTGTGATTGGTAACGATTGTTCTGCGAAAAGCGGCACGAATTCAAGAAGGAGCAGTACGCCAGTGAGTAATCGAACGAATCGATTCCCTGCAAGAAAAAAGCCCAAAAAGTGCACCGATGATTCATTGCCTTCTGTTAACGCGCTGGCAACGGTGGTGATTCAGTTTCCATCCACGGGCAAGTGCTTACAAAGTAGACGCGCTATCGTGTCACTCCGTGTGTCTCAGTTGGAAGTGGATTAGCGTTTGTGTGCAGCAGCAGAAGAAGGAGAAAAATAACACAAATCATCATCGTCGAAAGCATTTTCGCAGCGAGAAGAAACAGAAGAAATTCATCTGTAAAAAAAAACAGCAAACAGCATTACCCTGTAGTACAGTGTTTGGAGTACAGAGAGTTACTACGGTTCCAAGTGCTCACTTTGAATGTTACGCTAACAACATCGATCGTGAAACAAACAAGTTCGCAGAACAGCGAACTTCACAGTGCAGGTGCAGATAGAGCGGGAAGCAAAAAATACCTTACATAACGAGCTAATAATCATGAGCGCGCCCGACTGCATACTGCAGGAGTGATTCATATATTGTCTGAGGTAGTTCGTAGTCAATCTGTGGTGGAAACAAGTTGAAGTAAGAAAAAAGCAGTCCGCTACTACTGGGCTGCGTGCTGTTAGTAGTCGTGTCTACTAATTCACCTCGACACAAAACCGTGCCTCATCTTGTGCAGCCATTTGGTGGCATTCTTCGTACAATTGGCGCTAGTTGATAGTGCCTCGTTCCGATCACGCTGTAAAGTGTACAACATCGCTCTACCTCGTGAATGTCGCGTGGCAGTGTGTGCTTGACAACCGTGATCGATTTCTCGATTGTTTTATCGACCAAGTGTAAATGTGTGTGCGTGCCTGCTACGCTGTTGCTTGCTGAATAGTGATTCGCGTGAAAATTCCACTCCCTTTAACAACGCAACGTTTGCGTTAAATTCGTGCCTTGTCCAAACATCGGTGACCACAAAGTGTAAAGATAAATACAATCATCTCAACTGACAGCCGCCCCGGAACAAGCTGCCCGAGTGACGCCGACGACGGCAAGCCGCTTGCAGCAGGGGCAGCATCGACCGTCACACCGGGCAGTACCGGGCGCAGCAGCAGCACCAACAACCCGTTCAAAACGTCCAGCAAAATGAGGATGAAACATAAAGCGCCCTGCCTGATGCTTAGGTTCATGCCGACAGACAAACACGGTAAGATACCGCTACTTACGGTCCATACTACGCATATCGAAACAAACAACCGGGGCCAATCGCCTTTATCTCAACATACCCAGCCGGAGTACAGAAAATTCGCGGAACTTCCTAATGATTCTATTTTTTTTCTTGTAAGCACACGTCAACATTGATTGATGATTAGCGAGGTCATTAATTTAGCACAATCAAACCTGTTTACGTGTATAACGGCTAATGCCAGAGTATATTTTGGGAACAAATTTGTGCGAATTAGTAGGAAGCAAGTTATTCACAGGTTGAACTTTGAAGGACAGTCTTTACTTTATAAGTTAATTTACACCAAAAGCCATTGGTTCAAATATAATCTGACAACAAGCCACATCTTGATTTTTTATGTAGAAAAGATCATCTCCACAGAGATGGATAATAATTAACCATTGAAATCGTTTCTTCTTTTTGTTGTTACGTCCCTCAGAGGGATCTTAGTCTGAAATTTTTGACATTTCTTGACATTATTTACCCATATATCTTGAATGGGATTTGGTGTTAGTCCTGTCTTGTGATAATTGGCACCACACCCACTATACCATTTGGCTGACATCAGATGAATTCACTGTTGGCAATAGATAGCGCGTTTAGTACTTTAAACCGCTAAAATGTTTCCATCTCTCGACTCTTCTTTCTACTTATGTGCAGTAGTTAAAAGTGGTTAATAGTAGCAGATCTCTCAAAGATCTCTCGTTAGTAATCATAAAGCTCACATCAAGATTGCTTCAGCTGCAATGGTCGAAGTAATCCAGCTGGTTATTCTCTGGGATTCTCTGAAACCAGTCAACATGATGACTGATTCGCGAAGAAAATAACCTCATCGACAGCTCTGAGAATTGCTGTTTCCGAGAATTATGAAACGTGCCATAATGGGTAGGATCGTTATGCATATTCTGGAACGGAAGCGTCTGCATGTGCGTTTTCTGCGAACACACATACACACACGTGATACTTACCGATCGACCCCAAGCGATATTGTTTTCCCTTCGCTATTGAAGAATCGAGGGTGAGGTTCAACCACACACTCGACGGCCAACGTGCAGCCGTCACAGATGCTGATATGATGATTACTTTTGCTTTTCACTGGAAAAGTTAGGAATAGTTTGGATAATGCACAACAATACCAATATATACATTATTTATCATTTATTTATAAAATCCTAATGACGGCTTTCTATACTATTTAAAAAAGAAAAAAATGTTCAACTCTGTTATAAAACCTCCAAAAACACAGTCCGTGGGTTTCAGCGTAAAAGTTTATTGTTTAAATTCCAATAAGTAACAATACTTAGCTAACTTTTCCGACTAAATTTGGCGCATTCAGCTTGTTCGACTGAACCAGAACAGAGAGTATAAAAAGCTTCCAAGTTTAGCCAGGTGCCTGAGGTGGACAAAACGTAGGCGTAAACGAAACAGCAAAACGTCACCAAACTTTAGCGCGCGTACATGCGTCCTCGACCGCAGCGAGAAGGTTGTCGGTTTTTAATACATGGCATGTCGAGCGCAAATAAGTTTGGCATTCCACCGACAACCGCAATGAATCATCACTGCGACATGGTCTCGATCGTGAAGATGAAATGGATGGATAAAGAATAAGCTTGAAGTACGCGGCATAGTTTTTTTTCTTTTTTTGCTTTTTCTGGCCGTTGCCTGAGACGGATGGAAGAAAATGCGGTGAATGATGATGCGGTACAAACAACCGACAAAAAATCGTGCATCAATCGCATTTAGCTCGCTAGCAGAAGAAGCAGAGAACTGGTGTGGTAGTAACTATTTACGGCCAGTAATTCCACCTTTGCTTCTACACCCATGCGAGAGGAAAACATTCCACTAAAGAGTGATTTGAGTGGCCCCAAAAATAGTTTCTTTTCATGCGTTTCGTCACGTGCGGGTGTGAGGCTTATCGGTGAGGAGGGGACGTGTGCATTGTTTTGGGGTCTCGTCGCCCCGAATGCTCGATCAAGCATAATCGGATCGCAGCACATAAGTAACGCCAATAGTCATAGCCAATCATTATCTCGCAGAGCTGGCGAAAGATATTCCGAGCGCTAATTTGTTTGGCTTTTAAACGTTCAACAATCAACTTACGTGATTTGTCAACGATTACATGCATTGAAACCCTTTTTTTTGTCCTTTTCGCTACAAGATAATGAAGTACATTTTTGTGGTTACCTCCTACGGTTGCTTCTTCGTGATACATCTGTCTCCCGAACCGTTGTCTAGCGTTTCATTTCCGCAGTTTGCTGCGAGAGCCGGACGAGTGACGGTCAAACCAAAGCAGCGGGGTAGCATACAACACCAGCTGATCGGTGGCGGAAAACAGGGGGCCCTCCCACTGTGCAGGGTCGTGAGAGCGAAAGAGAGGAGGCGCATTTTTTGATGGCCAGAAATAGCCGCGAATAGCGTTGCGCTATTCAAGAAAACCCCCCTGGCCAATTTCGATTTCGAAGATGACTCATCGTCCGTTGGCCGAACGCCAGAGGTGGCATGCTTAAAATTTGTACATAGAAACAGGGCAGGAAGGTGGAAGCGGGGGAGGAAAACAGAAAAGAAACAGAGCACCGAGTTCGCGTGCACTTTGCAGCAGCATAGTCTTGATCCACGGCGGAAAGGAATAATCTACTGCCAACCTAACGCGCGAAGAAGAACCGATCTGCCGAAGCATGAAGGCAGCGAGTTGACACGTATGAGTAAGAAGCGGGATGAAAATAATCCGCATCCGCATTATACACCGCTGCCAGTCTGTTGTGTCCGTGCTCGCGGCTCGGAGGAGATCCGGAGAGAAAGCTATACGACGGCCGGTGGTACCGTGTACGTATGCTTTCGGCCCCAGCCGAGCCGTGCCGTCTGTGGTGAACGTATCTTGTTCTACCTTCTGGGCCGCAGCTTCACACGACGATCATGAATCGGTTTGTAAGGCATGATGCGGGCGGTGTGGGACATTTGGCGTACTATTTTTAGTACTAAATCCATCTTCATTCCCAGCACGCAAAGGCAAGGACGCACGATCATGCACCAAAGGGGACCAAGGGTGCTCTAATTGATGTGGTAACTGGTAGCTAACAACTTTTCCGATCGAGACTTTCCATCTGCGCACTGTGCTATTTGATTCGGTACGCGGCCCGAAGACGGCGTGGTACATATATGTTGCTTCGGTGGACAGTGCGGGCATGGGCTGGGAATGAATCAGAAAGCTGATCCGCTTTACTGTTTCGCACATAAATCAAGCTGATTTACGCCCGATTTGCTAATGATGAAACGAAGTGTAGCAATAAAGAGAATTTATTTTCAGCTGTCTACAGTGCCTGCCTTCGTAGCGCGCGTAGACCAGCCTGGGTCCGTTTCATCTCATTCGTGCGCGGGCAAGATCACTTTCCGGGCATCACACTTTGACCTCCGCATATGCGCACCTCCGCGGCAATGCAACCCTTGCCGATTCTGTCGATTGTTTACGTCATGTACCTGCCCTTTCCAAGCGGGCAGTGGTGATGTTGAAGAAAGAGAGGTTGCGGCGTGAAATTGCTTCACGATCTAGACATTAAAGTTTGGTTTCGGCGTCATGAGTCATGGCTTCGGTTTACGCCGAACGCTCCCGACAAGCATCCATATGGGGCATTATTCTTTGCATGTTTTATTCGAATGCGAATGGATCGCTTTCATCATTGATATGTTGCTCTTTTCTAATCAATATCCATTTCTTCAGAGGAAATCAATCTCCAGGAGAATAGTTACAAAATACAGTTAGCTTTGATCAACCATCTGTTACGAAGAACGTTGAAAAAACTGAACAAAACCAAGCATTGCCTCGGTTTGAAGTCACGATTTGTCGGACTATCAGCCCAAAGGAACGCATACCAAAGCCCTCAACGGTTGTTGTGGATGTTTTTTTTGTGGTGACACTAGTTCGATCGATCTCCTACAGAAGCTGTCTCCCTTCAGCGTGCCAAGTTGGAGTCCCCGTAGCTCACCCCAGTTTCCACTTCCTGTCGGCATTTGAACGACCTTTAAAGGTTTCACGCAAGAGTGCGCTTTATCGTGAACCGATCGCTTACAGCGCATGTGGTATAGGTTTTCATGTAGATAAGAATTTTATGTTGTGTAGTGTTGTATATGCTAGACATTTTCCAATGCCTTGATGATTGTATTGACACTAACCAGAAGCAAATGACTTTTTTCCAAAAGGTATCTGTAAAGAAGAATTAAAGAGTATTAGCTTCATGCTTTACCGATCACGTTCGAAGTGTTCCGTTCATTTACCGCAGCGCACTGCAAGACAAACAAACACAGTTGATCGGCAAGTAATAGCATTGAAATCATCACCAGCGGGAGAGAGAAGATTAAAAATCCCCTCACTTACGGCTACCGGCAAACTTTCGCTTTCGTGGTTTGTTTTGCTTCCGTTTTGTTTCATCTTCCCATTTGTTCTTTTGTGTTTTAATTTCATTCTCGACAATCGGCAGCCATCCATGGGCAACACAAACGGCACAAAGATAGTTGCGATGATTCATCGATCGCTTCCAGCACCCGGGTACCACTGGCGCGTAGCTGTTCTAGTCCTGCAGTATCATATGGTAAGTTTCAACAATAAATTTTGTACAGTATCTCATTGAGTAAAATGGTTGAGCTTCAATGAATGGGTCGTTTCCTAATGATGTTAAACACAAACTCCCAACAATCATCTACATCATATCTTTCGTGATGCTTCATTCAACGCATAAATGCGTTGGCATTAGTGATGGGAAAAATCGTTCCCATTAGGGATTCGATCCGACCGATCCAGATCCACCAGAATATATTTCTGTACAACCAAGAGAAGATGTATTGCTGAACATGCTGACAATTTCACCATTTCACCATTAAAATGCACAGTAAATTATGGCGAAATGTATATTTCAAAGCACAGTAGACGTATGCAGCTAAAAGACGCAATGTCTCTATAAACCAACAAAAGCAGAAGAAAAAAAAATAATAAAATAACAAAATCTTGATGCACCCGAATTTATACGTAATAATTCCATTTATAATAAATAATATGAATCCCATTACCACGTCCTTACCATCACAAATCCCGAACGATTTGCATACAAAACCATGTTTTAGATTCCTCGGATTCCCATCATGACAAATCCTCCGAAACCGGACTTTTGTTTTGGATTTCGATCCCGGATTTTCGTCATGACATATACGGATCCAAAAGGAATGTTTGGGATTCCAATACAGAGGATCCTGGATTAAGGAATGGATCCGGATTGATCCGATGAAGGAGTGATCTCAGAATCCGATCCGATCCGCCCAACACTAGTTGGCATAAGCAGTGCGATGTGTTTTATCATTCATTAAACGCTTCAGCTTACTGGTGGCCCGATAGCTTCACGATAGAGGGCACTGATCTTCGCACGGGAAGACCGTGTATCAAATCCCATCTGATGGAGGAGCCGTTCGCCCAAGTTCTTTAGTTAAGGGTGGGTAAACAAAGTGTAATTAATGGTAGATATGAGATTGCAGTGCTCAAAAGACGAAAATCAGCATTCATGTAAACATTGATCCAAAGGCCGGATTAAACGGATCAGTGTTCAAAAAAGCCTTTCAGCGATGACGTGAAGATGTAACAACGCAGGCATAGAAATGCTAACGCATACGAAGCAACGGGAGTCCATTAGTTCCGCAAACCATTTGACACTTGTAATCTGGCAAAAAACGTCAGCGATTGTTGGTGTTTCGTTTGTGTTTTCGTTATGACGTCAAGTGACGGTTCATGGGAGTCGTCATCTCCAGCCCCAACCGAGTGTCATGTCAAAACAACACGTGAAAATATGCTGTCGTATTTGTTGGTGTTCTTCGCTGTTTACACCATTGTCGCTTTTGAATGTATGGACACACGGATAATGTTGTAGATAACGGGCTAGAGATGGCCTTTCGCCCTCGTAAGATCGACCTGCGTGTCTTGGGAGATTTGTTTTGCGTTGACCCGCTCTGCTCTTTAGCTCGCTGATGACGTTAGCGTAGATGATTTGCATGGGTTTCGTAATCTTATCCTCGCCTAGCTGCTTCTGAGCGGGGCTGTACGCTTCCGAAACGGCGTAGTTCTTACCTCCATTTTCGCGTCCAAGTTAATTTCGGACCGGGGTAAACAGACCATAAACGATAGTGTGATGATGGTAACGTTTTACTCTGCAGGCGCTAGCCGTTGCGTAACGTACAGCAATTGGACGCTGAGCGCTGAATGTCGAAATTGCTCCAATCATGTGCTGTGACAAGCAAAGGACACCAGCATACGTGGTGTTTGCTTATGCTGATAAGCAACCGGGCTGTGCATCTCTTAGCCTGTGTAGGTACGATTATCCAATTGATGGATTGCGTGTACGGAACCGGGCTACATACCCACCAATGCGCCGGAATGATCTGACCGATGATGATGGTGGTCTCATCAACGCGCGAACGCATGAACCAGATGGACGGTGTGGTCTCGCTGGGTTTCCATTTTTTTTATTTGCTGTTTATTTTTATTTATAAACCACAATCAGAATGTGGCGGTGGTCCTCTGAAAGGGGGTAGAACAACAGTCGGGTGGGTCTTTTGACATTTTTTTGAAGCGAATGCTTTGCGCCGCTCAACGGCCAGATCCGCTGTGTGTGACTCACCAGCACGAAAAAGCCGAGGACCAATTGTGCAAAGTATACTTTTTGTATTAATTTATTTATTTTAACCACGTTTCCTTTTTTGCGTGTGCGTTTTTTTAGTGTTGTTTGTTTGTTTTTTGTTGTAGCAAAACCGCAAAGCGTAGAAGGAAGGGGTGAAAAGATGAGCTAACTAGTATGCCCGAAACGGAAACACCATCATCATCAACTGATATTTTAACGTTTGTTATTTTTTTTTCGCTTCTTCGGGGTGTACTACGTTTCCTTCCTTGCTTGTTTTGTACCGAACGTTTTGCGTCGGTGGTCGTTGTCGATCGTCTTGACCGTTTTTAGAGGATGCTAAAACTTTTCCGGTCGAAAGACCGAAACACTCGAAAAACGCACAACTACAAATGTGACACTTTGGCACTGGAGCGTCGCGCTAAGACACGGCCGTATGACATCACCACGAAAGTTTTGTGGTAAAATCTGCGAATAACAACGCGGATTTGACTTTGCGCAGCCGAAGGCAGAAGAATTCTAAGCCGCCGCGCGAGAGCGAAGGAAAACAACAGTGTGTCACGCAATCAGTGGCGTCCGTCGGTGGAAGATTTCCGCGCCCGATCTTGGAAAATGTTTGCAACCATCCGCAGCAGGCGCAGCATCGCGGTCGGTGGTCCGGGAAATGATGTACAAAATTAGACCGCTTTGCTAAAAATATACGCACACCAAGAGGTAATTAGCGAGCGTGGCAACAAACCACGGGTAACGAACGACGTGCTACCTACCGGACCCGAGGCAGAGACTTTTCATAGCTACCGTTTGAACGGGTACGGAAGTGAATGTGCGTTCTTTGCATCGCATCTTCCGACCGTTACAGAAGCGCATTAACGCAGTCTCCAAGGTGTGGTGCGTGTCCGTGAAGGAAATTCACCCTTCTATGGAATGGATTTCACCTGTTGAATGCACCGACACGCCTGTCTGTGTGTGGGGTGTACGTGTGGTGTGAGCATTTGCAACACAACCACAAACCATACACACGCACGCACCGTACCGCGAGGAAGAAGAAGCGAGAAAGCGACCGTTGGTTGAGAAGCAGCAGCGAGAAGAAAAAAAAGCAACCAAAGCAACGAATAGAAGCTGAGCGTTCGGCTTATGCTGCGAGCATGACGACAAGATACAGGCATCCAGAAAATCAACGGTCGCTCCGTATCCGGTTTCAAGGCCGGTCGGACAACTTTTCGCGTCACTCGCCGTTCGTCCCGCGCCAAGTAACACACCCAACATTCAGGTCGGCAAAGGTGTCTCCCAAAGTCGCCAACGGGTTCTCTCGCACCGACGAAACCCTTTCGAGCTCCTCGTTCTAGTGTGGAAACGAGAGGGCTGTTGTATATTTTTGTTGAGGCCGGCGGTTAATATAGCCTGCAAAGACTAAGCCATCTTTCTGCAACAGACTCCTTGATCCTTGGTGTGTTTTTCGCGTTTATGTTTCAACACAACCGTGGGACAACCCTCTTTTGCCCAACGGGAATAATGGATTTCGGAATGTGTTGCTTGGGGAACTAACGCACCCACACACAGACACATTGCACCTTTTAGCAGTGGTATGCATTTGAATGCATTGGGCTGTGAGATGTAGCTTGATTTTGGTGTTGTTTTTCTCGGAGTCGTTGAGTTTGTTGCTGGGTCGCTGGAATGTATTTCTCCAACGGGCTTTTCGCTGCTTGCAACCCACGCCACGATGTGTTCGTGCTGCCTGGTAGGGATTTTGAATGCAAACTATAAACGTTCCACCAAAACACACACCAGCAAGTCAAAGCATAGGAGTAATTTGAATGATGGAGAAACGTCCTCCACAATGCACGTTGACCGGTGTCTGACCACGCTGGCAGCGGTTCCTCCGCCGGTTGATATTAATAGCGCCCTTGTCAAATCAGCAAACGCGTGTAAGCGCTGCGATCCTAATTTGTCTACAATTCGGGTACAACATGTGTTGTAGCAGTCGTGTTCCATCGTCATGTCTGCTGCGAAATGACACCATCTTAAGAAGTCCAAATCCTACAAAATTCCTCGACGCTTACGCACCAGATGGTTGCATTCCTTTGGAGTGTCGTCGGTGCATTATAAATGAAGGTAATCGTACACGAGTGCAAGTTTGTAACAGATGTTGCCATTAATAGATGGAGATGGATTCAATTTAAAACAGTAACCAATTGGCATCCTCGATCAGTGCCACTTGGCTAATTCTTCAGTCGATTTATCTATCAATACCCTCCACGGGAATATCTGTCTGCACATTCAATTTAGCGACTCCCTGGTTCCCACCACACTGCAACCGAATAAAAAAAAACACAAACCCTTACTAGAGTGTCCAATAAAACTCCGATGGGTGTACAATAGTTTGTGTGCCGTAGCTGAGTGAGTGCCGCCAGGGGTAGGCATATCATTGAACTTTAATTGAACCGCAGACTACGCACTTCCCGATTGCTCGCGCAACCCCGCTCGCTTTTGGTGGGTTGCGATCGGCCGCGGGGTTTAGCAGATGTGTGTGCACCCGGTTGGACAAATTTATTCCGGTTGTGCCGACGAGCACGAACATGTAACTGTTCCCAGCCGTCAACATTGGATACCGCCGAAAGCCTCCCGTCAGCTATTTTTATGCTTCGAAGCAAATGGCGCGGCGCGGCAGTATGTCCGTTTATGAATGGGACACAGAAAACCGATTTGCGCCGAGCGGCTAATGATAACGAATTCGTTGCGCTAGAAAAAAAAAGGAAAACCACCGATCGAGTTCATTCAATCTCGTAAAACCTGACCGCCTGAACTTAACTTCATTCGCACCAGTACAAAGCGATAAGTATAGTTTGTCTAAAGGAAAACCGCCAATGAAAAATGCTTTGTTTTTTAGAGTTTACATAACATATATAAAACAATCCGCTAAAAAAAAATTCATCCTTATTTGCAAATTGACGATCGGACGCCAATTACGAGACCAAAGTGTGAGTCACGATTTGTTTGTCTTCTTTTGCGTGACTCTTTCTATTCCAAAGCTGCTGGCGAGAATGATCTTCGTATAAATATGTGCGAGGTGTGAAGAATGTTTAAATTTGTACTGTTTACAAGCATGGCAGAGTTACATTCGTTCAATATCGATTGACGCTTCAAATTCTTTATTGCTCCATTTTTGTTTTGCTTTCTTGAGGAACAACCAGGCCATATTGCATATTGTGAATGAATAATACTGTTATATTTCCTTCTGTTCTCACCTTACAGACATCGAGTCGCATCCTGCATCGCACGTTTTTCCGCATCTGCTGCTTGGCAATGGTCGAGACGCAATCGATCCGTCAACTGTCGGTGCAAACTGTGTGCTGAATGTCACCTGCCAGCAACCAAGTGGCCAGATGAAACCGGGCCTCAAGTACAAACAGATACCGGCCAGCGACACGCCGCACCAAAACATCAAGCAGTACTTCCAGGAAGCCTTCGACTTTATCGGTGAGTTTCAGTTTGCATCCTGTGCGAAAATGTGTAAATATATGGCACACCCAGTAACGGAAAGCGAATCAACTTGGTAAGCTGTTTTCGGCGGTACCAACAACGTGTCGAGGTGTGCTTTTAAAAGATCGACAATAACGGCATCGCGACGCGAATAATTGCGACAGGTGCATTCGTATGTATACGGGCCACGTTCCAATACCCGCTAAATCCAAGGCCGATTTCGGGCCACGAAAAAAACTCCCGAGTAATGTATGGGAGTTTGTGCGTTCGCAGAGTTGAATGAAATGTTAACGATGTTGCGCCTCTCGTCAGCTTTCTGATCTCATCGCATCCGTACGATCCACACCTACCATCGATAGAATCCCAGATGCGTTTCACGATTGTTGATGATTCAACGGCGAAGCGTAAGCAATATCACTTAAGAATAAAAAAAAGCAACATCAACAAACCCGTTCGCGCAAATCTTAAAATTCATGCGTCCGTCCGGGAAGGTGGCACTTTGGAAAAAGACTGCGAAGAAAGCAAGGAACGGGCGGTACACTGAAAAAAATGACCCGTCAGGTTTGTGTTGTGTTTTTTTTTATCACCTTCGCAAATCGCGAATGTGGGCAAAAACATAAAGCAAAAGCGCTGTTTGACGATTTGGGTGTTTATTTTCATGCACCAAGTCCCAAACCCCACCCATCAGCTAGGCAAATCCTTCAATGTGCTATTTGGGGTGGCAGGGGGTTGGGGGGTATGTTATTTTTTTTACATCTTTCTCTCTGTTTTTGTTTTTTTGTTTTGCCATTGGGGTAGATGATCGCATCGACGAGGATACGTAAGATTTTAATTTTAAACACATCGGAATGCGCCGGTATTGAAGAACCGGGAGCTACATCTCCATTTCCAATCGTGGAGAGAACGTGGACGGAATGTTCCGTGTACTGGCCAGGGAACTCCTGACGGTGTCTTGCAATCCTTTCATCGCAAATCACTCCAATTTCGGGTTGGAATACTGCTTGCCTCAGAAACTAAGTAGTAGAATAGACATAAAAACAGAAACATCGAATGTAAAACATCGCAAATCGTCCCAAGCTTCCGGTTTGCCGTCTTGTCGTCATCGATGACTGCAAGTAAAAGAGTGAAAGACTGAACGGGTGAGAGAACGGTTGCCAACTGTTGTATGTGCGCTGCTCGTTGCTCATGCGAGAAGTGGTTGTGGTTCAAATATAGCAATGACATCAACCACCAGCAGCAACATCATCATCACCATCATCATCATCCCCGCCATAGTAAATGGTTCGATCGTTGTTGCTGTTGTTTTCTTTCGCTTCTATCCCCTTCCCTGTGCAATCCTGGGCTGTAGTATTTGTTGCGAATTCATAAATTCACTATGTCGTGTCATTTACTTTGGCCACACTTTTTCCACCTTGGCCAGCTGTTGGACAGCGGCCAGTTTGTTTTCGTCCTATCCGCACCAGTCCTATCCCACTGCCTCGTGAACTCTTTATGCATCGCGAGGGATGAAGGAAGTATTTATGTTCTGGACGACCTTGCGGTGGCGACGGCCACCCGGAACGTGTGAATATATTTGGCTTCCGTTCCGTGGGGTGATCTAGGAAGGATCTAATGGAGCGCGTACCACACAAAACATAGGTTCCACCACTGTTTTGCCTTTCGCTATGACTGGTAGCTTGAAACCGGTACTCCTAGTTGCTAACCTACCTTTTTACCGTTAATTCGCAACCTGTTATTAACAATCTGGTTAAGAGTAAATGATGGCACAGTAGTTCTCCATCACGTTTCTCTAGACAGAATCATGCTTCGAAACATGGCCCAACTCACGTCGATTTGTATTGAAGTTTTAGTTTCCCATACTTATACTGCCCCCAAAAGCATGAGAAAGTAGTTCCAACTTCCGGCAGACAATCTGTCTAGTGAACTCAGTGGGTTCTCAGTCTGTCAAATGTACCGACTATTGAGATATCAGCAAAACCAACCCCCCCATGTGGTGTTTTATGATATGCTACCAGCCAGAAGTTGAGGTTATCGAAATCGTGCGCACATGTTATCCAAACAGCGTACATCTTGATGTTTAGCTGGGAACCGACAAAAAAGTCCACATAGGCATTTGTTACGGGCCTTGTTACGGGCTTATCTTCTGCGGTGAGCATAAGTGAGAGGAAACCTGACTGCCCTTTCCTGTGTGTAGGGAGTTTTATCAGTGTTGGCGGCCTGTGTGCGGTGGTTTATGGAAGGGTACCGTGGAGTTCAAGTACATGCGATACAAAACCATGTACTGTGCTCCATTTGGGGAGAAATGGTTCTCAGTATAATCATCGTTATTATCGTCACCACTTCCCCTTACTGACAAGTGGGTTTGTGGTGAAATTCCACTACTTAAAACACATTTGGCGCAAAGGCTACTGATAGAAACAGCGTGTCCGAAAGGAATGCAATCGGCAATAGTCATCTTGTCGGATTAATCGATTGAGGTCAGAAAATGAAGCCACATGAACCTGAACAAAGATAGCCACAGAAGAATTAAAAGAATGAGATTTGACAGATTAAGACGTAGTAAATGGTAGCTTGCAACAGATATGATAAATGTCAACACAACACTCCTTTAGCTTTAGCAGCACATCGTTAAGTAACTCTTTCGTTGCCTAGTAGTAGGAGGTGCACCCTGCTTGGTGCACCTGCTTCGAAATTGTTAAGTACCTTCGAGTCGAGTATATTTATTGGCCCCGTGTATGCGTGCTTCCTGCTCTTACAATACTACCACCTAGCCGGCGTTTACTAGCACTACTACCAAATCTCTTCGTAACTTCGGCTGTCAAATCGCTCTCTCACTTGCTCGTTAAAGGTTGTTCGGTAAATATGGCAATCTCACGGATCGCGAAGGAGGGAGGGTGAGAGAAAATAAGGTGGCAGGGGGGATGGCGCTGTTGCTTCGTAAACTGATAGCGAAACACGGTGTGCGTGTGTATACTTGCCTGTTTACGAAAGAGATCGCAACCATAGGCTGCGCGAGTGAGAGATGACTGTGAGGAACGAGAACCAGAAGAGATTGGCTTCAACCCTCGCCGGTGCGCCACCCCTAACCATTCGCTTGCATTGCGGTATGTTTGCGATGAGTCACGAGCTGTATTTAAACACAATTAAATGGCACGATATGAAACGCTGCTGGCTCGCTTCACTCACGCTCCGCCACACTCACACACACACACACATGGCTAACCGTTGCCACATGACCATGGCCAACGGAAGGGAGCGTTGGAGGCTTGTTCGGAGCGTGGCGTGTAGAGGGGAGGAGCAGAGAAGTAGCGCTCGTAATTGCGGCCGTTTCGTAGTGGCGCACAAAGGCAGTGGTCCGCGCGGACGTATGGGAGGTGAGCGTGAATGACGCAAAGTAAACTGAAGCCAACACACAGGCTGGCAAGTTTCAAATAGAAATGCCACGCGGGCGAGATTTCGCGTCCTTCGATGGCCACGGGACTGTGGGCACCGACTGCGGGGGAGGCAGGGGGGGCTATGGAAGATCAAAGAGAAAAATTTAAAAAAAATTGGCAAAGCAGAACCATTGACTATGATGATGGGTGTCTTTACATGAACGCCAGTTGTAATTAAGAAGCTCTTTTGGTATGTTTCCAATCTTTCCAAAGTTTTTCCAGCGATCGCTTTTGTGTCACTCTGTAGTACGTTCTTGCTCTGCTGTAAAGGCATTTTCGGTGACCGACATTGCTGTACACCCCCTAGAATATGGTACGTTGCGTGCGAAAAAAGTGCGAAACTAAGGCCAAGATTTTGGGACCCCATTTTCCAGTAACACCCCGATGTAGCCCAACAGGTTAGAGCAGTCGAATCAAATTTCACCTGCGCGCTATTTTTTGGGATCCGTTTATTGTTCCCCTTGTAGCATATCACAACTGAAGCCCCTCAATGGAGACGGTTCGAGTGGAGGGTTTTTTTTTAGATGTATTCGAGCTCAATGCAGTCATTTCTTTCCATCAAGGTATGCAGGGAACATTGTTTAGCTGGCAATGTGTGGTTTGAATGACTCATAGGTTGTAGGTTCTTCGGTGCGAGTTGCGATTAGGATTGGGGGCTTGCGTGTTGTACCTTCGCTATTAGAAATTCTCATGGTTCGGATTTGGTTAGACTGCACTGCCCAATATACTGGCCCAGCAACTATTCAAACCATGCACAAGAAGGTTACGACTTGTACCCGAATATAGAATGGAACAACTTCCGTGACTAGACGCAATTAAACGGTAGCGGTGTTTGGACAGAAAAAGGTTCTTCTTCTTCTGCGCCACTAAAACAACGATACGAAGCGTGCGCAGTTGTGGGTAAACTTTGTAAGTTCTTGCTCTAGCTACATTCCACGGCATTCTGATTTACATGACGACCGTTGTCGATAAAACAGTAATCCTCACCTTTCTTACTAGCCACGTGCGGTTTTATTTTCAAGCGCTTGCAGGGTGATATTTCCGATAAGCTAAGACCCAGAGGACACGTGTTCTAATTTGGTCAGACTTACAGCTTATTAGAAAACTGTGACCTGAAACAGGGGAATTGGCCCAACTATTGGTGTAGGGTACGATATGGTAATAAGCTAACCAGTCAACAAGGGGACAAGAACGTGCAGGAGGGAGCCTCAGCAATTGATTATGCCGTATGATATCAATAGATAGCAGTGAATAAGTTATCGTTTTTATTCCCCTATTTCCAAACATTTTGGGTCTTGAGGCGACTAATCTGCGTGTAATAAACATTCGGTTCGTTAAGTTCCTGGGTGTATTCGGTACGCTAATCCTTTCTGGCCGAAATAGCATCATATAACTCAATGTTAGACAAAGCATACCTGCGTTTCCTGTGCCCCGTCCAATCACGCACACCGAACGACCAGCTGCCGGCACGAACCAACTGGCAACACTATTTTTATACGGGCCACATTATCCCCGGGTCACACCTACAACCATCACTATCGCGCCCCTCGAGAATGGCCTTCTATCGCGCAATACACCCCATCGGCGGGGTGATGATTCATCCTCTACCAACATGTTTGTAGGTACCTGTTTTCAATTGCTATCGATTGTACTTGAAACCAGCACCGTCAGCCCTGTTTTCGGTGCCGGGTGGATAAGGTTAAATGTGTCCCCAGTTATCGACCGGGTGCGATGTGTAGTAAGGCTTTGTTGCATATGTGGGTTATAATTGGGTGCTAATAATAATAGATGGCAACAGTGTAGTTTGATTAGCGCGAAACGATATTCACGTCCTTTAATGTCACGTGGGAAGAGAGCTTCATATCTGGTGTATTCCACACGCTTCCACGCGCTTTTATCTTTTTCGCTCATTTCCTATCAATCAGTAGTGTGTCTAGGCACAGTAACTGGTGATTTGTAATGGGAACGGAATCATGTTTTCATGCTACCCCAGTGGTGGTGGATCGAACGCAAAGTCCCCTCGCACTGAAACAAGACTAGGGTACCCAGACACCAGCAATAGGAAACGTAGCAGCTGAACAAACGTCGTTTGCACGATAACGATTACACCAAAAGTGTCCCGAAACGTTATGCATCCGGGGATGAGTCAGTGGCTCATGAAACGGTTGGCCGGTAGAATGATTATGTAAATAAACCGCAGCACCACATATACACTCACACACACACGCATACATGCAAGGGGTGCGGGGGGTGGTGGTGTGGAGGGTAACGCACTGTGAGACATTTTAATGCTACAGGTCGCGCACTGTAGAGGTGAAAACCCAAACAGAGCCACAGTACGGAGGGGACACATAGCCGAGACGAGCGGATGTCAGCGGACAGGAAAAATCCGACAGAAATTGGCAGTCGACGGTCGATGGAATTAATTCCCAGAGCCGTTCGTTCCCCCTGTTTTCATTACTCCGGATGCCCGAGTGTTGTTAAGGGATGTTTTAAATTGATGTATGTTTTTATACCGTCCTGCCACCTTTCTACCCTTTGCCGTTGCTGTTATCGAGGCACTCGACGATGGTCTTTGGTCCACCCTTCTTGAGTGGCCGGCACGAGTTTTTGGCGAATGATAAACGGTTTTGTTCCGACACCGACACAACATGGCCCTTCAACGTGGCACCGTACTTTGGTGCCTGTCTAAATATTTATCTAAAGTTTATCTAAATTTGCTGTTTTGCCCAGCATGTTGAGCAGCTATTAGGGGAATTTTATGTCCAAAAGGATCTGTGGATTAAATATGCAAAATGAACCATTTTCGACGACCTTTTTGGCATTCGGAGGAACAGTACAATGTTATCTGTTGGGAATTTCATTGAGAATATTGGAATGGATTTGTTCATCTTTTACCTCTGATGAAGAAAATATCTTTTCTGGGACTTAACTTAATTAGTGCAGAAGCACATGCTAGGACTAATCTTCCTACTACTTTCCTTTGTAGGTTCAACAACCTCAAGGGTTCTGCCCTACCATTTCTGACTTTCTTTGACTTTATTTACCCATAGTCAGGCCGGATGCGTACGGAGGATTTTTCGGGATGGAATTTTTGGACCGGTCTTGTCCCCAAAAAAACATTCTGTAAAACAAAGCATACTTCTGCTAAACTTTCCGACAAGCTTCCGACAAGATTACTAGAAAATTGGTGGTAGTTATGCGTTAAGCATAAAACATGCAACATCCCGGGTAATTATGGGCTTGCAATGCATTGCCTGGTAAGAGAGTTGCGCAAAAGCACAGGAAAATGTAGAGTCCTAGACCTAGACTATCTTATGTCCTAGTCCTAGACAATCTTACGATACGATAAAAAGGGTGCACACATTGTGCAATGACATATCTGCATGCTTTAAATGTCATAACACTATTTTTGGAGCTATTTTGGAGTACATAAGCGAGTCTAATAACGAAATTACTTTAAATTAAAAGCGCTATAGAAACGCGGTGAACGCTCTTCGTCGTATGATGGATCGGGGCCTATTGAATTTTGTGAGCACTGTCAAATCGTCTCGTCGATAAGAGTATTGTCGTACGTCAGCCACCACAGCAAGGGTGCAGACGAGGACAGGAAACACAAACCATCACGAGCGTGCGCCACAAGCCTGTGGTACAAACCTCTGGTTGTTGGATTTGGGCGCAACGAAAGCGGAGCAGCGTGTTGCCACATCTAGCTGGGCAACCCTTCTAGGCTGGTGCAATCGATGTGGTTACTTTACGGTCGCAGGGATGACTCACTTGGTTCCTCAGCTCAGGCAAGCTTGAAGTGTTATTCAATAGCCCAAGTACCGTCGTGGCACCTTCCCACCGCCCTGCTGCTGGGTTCGCGGCTAGCTACTGATCGATAAGACGCCAAACGGTGTGTTGTTTGTTGGGTGTGACAGAAATAACAACCAGATCAAAAGTCATGCGGAAAGGAAGAAACCGCATGCTGTTGGTGTGTGCACAAGAAATAGGGGATGAAATGGCGGGTTGGTTCTATTGGTTTTTTGAGGTTCCATTTCTTGCCGTAATATAGCAAAATGCCGCTAATATCAGGTATATTATTTTCAGTGGTTTCGTTCACTTATCGTACGAACGGTATTAACGGCGATAAGAAGAAACAAACCCTTTAACGATCAGTGTTAAATATAGAGCCCAACCAGGTCTTGCCTTGGTCCGCAACTTGTAACAAACCGGCGGTACAGCGAGAGAGATAGAGCATAGCAAGGCACCGTGGTTTAAACCGTCTCACACATGGTCGGTTGTTGTTGTGTTGATAAGAACTATCAACTGTGTCTTCGCACATGAGAAGTTTACACAACGTTCACCCTACTGGAGCTTGAGTAGCACATGCTTAGACGCTCTTTACCCACTTAAATAAATTTATTGTCTCTTGTCTAATCTCTCCGCAACACTGACAGCAACGACAACAAAGATTCCATTCTGCTGGTGAGGCAAGTAGAATGTTCTGTTTGATAGTTGAAATAATTAACAGCTCTTCCAAAGCAAACGCCAATACACGAATTAGTCTGACAAACCCTTGAGCATCATTTGCAGCATGCTCTCTAGATTTTCTATGGAAGCTTTTCAACGATTGTACGTTGAACGTTTCAGTCTATAATGAATCCTTTATCGTTGCTCATCGTATTATGCCATGCACTCTAATGTCAACACGCGGGTAGATAAAGCCACAATTACTACTCCTTGGCTCGGAAACAACCATGTTTCTGTGTCTTGTTTTGGTGGCGTAAGAATAACTTGCAAAGGCTGTCAGCGTGTTCGCACAAGAAAACCCTGCACAGCCGAAAGCAAACTTCGCGTCGGTTTGTTTGACGACGAGTCATCATCAAGGCGCTTTAATGGCGCAGTACCCGTATTGCCCACTTGCCCAACGTCATCGCACTCGAGCTCAGGTTTGAGTGATGTCCAAACACGGGTGGGAGAATCTATATAGCGTTGGTTATCGCGGAAGGATCTCTCACAACGGAGCCATGTGCACATATGTCCTCGAAGAGCTTGATTTGTTTCCAGTGGCAAGTGATCGGTTGCCAGTGGCGTCATTGGAGTAGTTTGTTGAGCTGTGCATTTATTGTGCACGTCAGCAGTGGCTGGCGCCTCACATATGCGTATTTATCATCATTGTTTACCCATTAGCACCCGTAAGAGACAACACGCAACGAAATCTCTTCCTGTTCCTGTTTTTCCTGCCAGCAGCTGAGGAAGTTCTGCAATGTAATGCTCCATTAAACGTTTCCAGCAATGTTTTGGATTATGTTACAGCAGATTTTAGCAAACATGGTCTAAATACGTATCGTGAATACGTAGTCGTTCCTTTGAGTCATCGGGAAACAACTGGGGCATTATCGGTAATCATCAACACTGTCCCATTCTAAATACCCAACCGTCTTATGTTGTCGTGTGCACGTGTCCCATTAACGCCTTACACGAACAAAAGCAATCGATGCTTCCAACCGTATCCCGGAAGCACAGCATCATATAGTGCTGAACTTCACTCTGCATGGCATTTTTTTTTTCCTAACCTCACTTCGGAACGGAAACTAAAGAATCATAAAAAGTGTTCCGTTACAACAGACTTCATATTCTCCGGTTTAAGTTTGGACAACTTGATGGCGACCAGTCTCCTCACAAAACGAATGTTGCTGGGGACCGAAAACTGTCACGACACTGAAAAAAGGCTACCCAACAGTGGCAAAGGATGCTGCTAGCAGTAAGAACACAACGAATCGATGACTCATTCCGGGTGCACTTACATGGTGGTGCTGGGTTTTTAATGGACGAGGGGCGACTATATGCTCGATTTTCTTTCCCAACTGCTAATCGGGTTCGCTAATACCATGACGACGTGCGTGCGCGGGGAAATGGAATTGTTTTCATGCGATTTGTTTGATGCGGTTTTGATGATGGTTGATGCTTTTTTGGGGTTCAGGTTGAATGAACAATGCCGGACGGTCCGCTGCTAAGGATATGCCCGGGAGGGTTAAACAAAAACACACGCCAAAAATGAAGGGATGCCGCAGCGTAAACTTCCGTGTCAATCATTTCAGGACGCAAACAGTGAATTGTTAATTAGATGCTAAAGCTCAAATAATGTGAAGGGGAGAATGGCTTTGTTTCGCAGCTCGAGGGATTTTTGGTGATTGAATTTTACTGAGGCTGTGATCGCATTTGTGTCCGGAAGTCCTGCGATCTTCAATTTATTGAGAGTTGGTCCTATTGTAAGGGAAGAAATCTGGTTCAGATAACAACTCGATTAGAACATTTTTGAATAAAAATGCTTAACTTGTTGAGTTTTCATTTTCGTTGAAACCAGCAGAAATGGAGTGGCAGCATCTGGCAAGTTCTTGTTCATCCATTCTCACTTCCACTCTCAGCTTGCAGAAGTAAGTAAAGGACGAAGACTGAGTTGTACTTGAAATGGTGCAACTGTTTCCAACGAATATCTCAACCAATTGCCCATCAACTGCAGATGTTAGCACCCTTCTTTGGTTTAGGCGGGTGGAAAAGACCAATCCAAACTGTGTAACCTCCTCTGAGAGTGCTTCGGCAACTCAGCGTAGTACAGGAAAATGGAACCGGAAAGCCATAAACACCCCCTCGTGAACCGTCTGTTACCAATATTTCCAATTACAGTACATTTTCCGATAATGCGATCCGTTCTGCTGCTATTCGGTCGGTGGGAAGGCAGTTTCGCTTACATATGCGACCCGCTGTTACTGCTAGCAGCATTACCCGCATGAATTGAAAGAGCTCCTTCAAGTAAAGCACAAAATAGAGAATACAGTTTTGGGTTTTTGGTTTAAGAACTCATACCTCATTACTGTGCCATGCAACAAAAATAACAAGTATTAAACACTGCTACTGATTGCCAAACCGTCGTCCTAACAAACAGCATTCAGATTGGAGCAGCCATTTCGTAGCCCGAATCCCTATCTAATTCACACACCTTCATTTTTTGTGATGGTTTTTGATCAACGTATAAAACTGCAGAACACTAGAGCCTGCTCGGTTCGATGTGTGACTCATCTTGCGCGATTTCTTGCACGAAACCAATCTCCTCAAATGACCTTTGTCTAATGGCGTGACGTCATGGCAAAGGCCGAACTCGTAGCACCGCACGAACTCCAACACAACAGCCATTGCACCACACACAACCGGTTTGCGTCGTACGGCACACAACAAAACGACTCCGAACATGCTCCCCAATGCTGCCCCAAAAGACTCAGCATGACTCGTGGTAGTGGGGAACGAGAGGATGTTGCGCCGTCGGTTCACTGTTGCAGTGGTAGTGGTTTGGTAAACGGTGTGATTTCACTCACCAATACGTACAGTTTTTCGATGGCTTTTGCTGGTTTGCTTCGGCTACGACGACTGAGGCTCTCCGAGGCTTGAAAGTTGACGAACAGCTTCCACATTCCAGCGCGCGTACGTTGCGACCTCGTGAGGTTAACTTGTGTGAAATCTTTGCAGCACAAGAAAGGCACATTCTCCACCAAGCAGGAAACCACACTCACCACTGCGCAATGTCTTGCTTGCAACGGCAACGGAAAATTGTCGGAAAAATTAAGTGTAAAATCAATCAAACCAGCTATTGAAATGGCTCAGCACTTCTACCGCCACACGGATCAAATTAGTCCAATAAAAATCCAGCACCATCGGTGAGGTGTTAAAAGGTCCCCCCAGAGTGTGGAATGGACAGTGGCGTAGCAAATCGTCCTTATTGAATTAGACCGTTTGGATGCCAAAACATAAGCGTAGCAAAGAGTAATAGTTTGATGTCGTCCCTGTGCCAAATTGTCCCTTCACAGACGGAAGATTAATGATATTCGTTCATAGCGTGGATACAGGCCGGCACTTCCTTTTGCTTACTCGCTGTTGGTGTGTTGTGTTTGGGATATAAATGGATGCCACTATCACTAACATCCCTCCAATGCAGCCAGATTGCCATCACTTTCTGGGTGCGAATGGGCCCGTTTTGATAAGAACTCTACTTCACCCTTCAAAAAACTCCCTTGGCTTTGGTGCAAACATCACCTTAGAAACACTCTCCCTATTTTTCTACTCTATTTCTTTGCCCACCATCCCGGTTCTGGACTGCAGCACATTTGCACAATCGTCGCATTTTAGAGCATGGTGTAAATATGCTGCGATGTACGAAGGCCACTTTCACATCTGCTGCTAATAGAGAAAAATTATTGCCCTATACATTGGGCCGTGTGCTTTTAGGGGAGGGCCCACTAGACACTCAACAGTTCCCCCGTTTTGCAAAGGATGTGTTGCAATGAGTGTAAGTATTTGAGGAATGCATTTTATTACAATATCCCCGTGACGTTGTGGCAGAACCCGATGCGCACACCTCGCTCCCAACATGAATGGAATGGTTGGACTGTTTGTGTCCGCAATTGCTTGGTGCTGGTAGGGAAAACCCCTTTCTGTGTACCACCACAACGTTTAGCACGAGCGTGAACTCTAACAACACCAGTTCGAAATGTTAAAATGGAGCAGGGAGGAATGAATAGGGGGGCTGGTGGTTATCCGATGCGCATCCGAGCGGTGGTGAATAATAATAGCCAGCAAATGGTGTAGAATAAATGGAAAATTTCAAACCCACGATGAATGAATCATACGTCGACCCGTGATCTGTCAATAAACTTGCTCGCAGCTGGATGTGGTGGTAGATGGTACGCATTCGTTCAAAGTACAAACAGCAGCATCCAGCAAAGTGCACGCTATGTTTACTCAACGCCGACCCCGGGGTTTGTATGGCTGGGTATCGAGAGAGAGAGAGAGAGAAATACAGGGCACGGGGAAATGATTCCAATTAACATCCGCGGATCAGCACATGTAATGACACACAAAGACACACGTGGAATCGTGGGTTCTTCATTCAGAAACCCGGTAGCCGGTTGTCGGGAAATATCCATCACTTGCATGGCCCGGCGACGAATCAATGTGTTTAAATGTGGTGCGATACATGGGAACGCACATTAACCGTGAAACGAAAGATTTCAATTTTTGAATGGGGTAAACCCGGCACCATAAATGCTTTTATATGATGCTATTGCTTAATGTCAGAGATATTTTGTTTATTTTAATTTCTTTGAATGATCGAGTGAGAGCTGTCCGTTGAAATAGTAAAGCACAGTAAATTAGCACACCATTCCACACCTCAATCCGCTGCTTGTTTGTGCTTTACGAAGATCAGCAGCTTCATTCACTGGTGTATTTTCATATAATACAAGCATTAGCGTTATTAGTTTTTGAGTAAATATTGCATTAAATGTCAAAATGGTAAAATGATCTGTATCTGTACAGAAAGGAAGAAACTTGTCCATGATAAAACGCTTACGAATTGTATGAGTCATGAGCTGTTCATCTTTAACGCAACTCATTCGTAGAGGTTCCGAGGGACAGCACAAGGTCGTAGGCTCCATTGTACTTTCTTTCTGTACGCCCTCGAAGAACAAATCTTTCCGCTGGAAACGAGCGCGCTCCTCGAGTGTCTTTGTGTGTGGCTGCCGTTACCGCAACGCATAAGGACACTTCACCAACGATCATCATTCACACATCGCACACACAGATATGGTGGTGAGTGTTGTCTCTGATGTCATCCGTGGGATCATGGTTTTGAAAGAAATTCGATCCCCAGTACCCGTTTAAAATCCAGCGGATGATGTCAGAATCGGATGCACATTACACAAGATCGATGGCAAAGATCAGCGGGGATGATTAATTGGTTACTAATTCGTTCCCCTCCCCCACCCAACTCCACCGGCATCAACGCAACAAGGCGAGTAAAAGGCAAAAACAATCGATATTCTTTTGTAGGACTTGTTCTGTGTTAGTTCGGATGGGAGACGGCAAATCAGTTGCTGCTTTCGTTTGCAGACATCATCATCAACTTCAGCGATTATGCTGTCAGCGGCAGGTCCTGGCGCTAGCCGAAAGTATGAATCATCATCATGTGCGCAGTTGCTCCTGTGTCCGGGATGAACAGGACCTGCGACGGCTGATACTGGGATGGATGAGTCACACACATCCTGCGTAGCTGTAGAGACGATGTTTTTTTGTGTGCTCTTACCATCTTAACATCCAAACCGAAGCATTTGAAGGATAACATACTAAAAAACTTACATACACACACGCACGCCATCGGCCACGACCCCGAGTGCAGTTCTCCTTATTTATGTAATGGATATCATGCCGTTCTCTGGCAGATTAAAAAGCATTGATTTCCTCCATCTCCTCCACAGTTTCCGGTCCTTGTGTATTGAATAGAGATTTATACGGTGGTTTGGTGAAACCCGACGGGATGTAAAGGATCAAATGTCACTAGAACACAATGTTCTGATTCGTTTTTAATTTATCCAGTTCTACCACCACCGAACAGAACAGAGTTAAGGGATCATGTTAGTCTATTCTCTCAATTTCGCCCTAAAGTTAAAGATTTTATAAAGTACTATAAATATTTTATAAAATTGTTACAATCTGTTATTTTAAATCGTCTCTTGCTGCAGTTACGACTAGTGATTGCGTCAATTAAAAATTGAACGTAAATGATTTGTACAAGGCGATTCTTGGACAACTACAAAGATAGTTTCATAAATTTTGTATAGATATCCATATAAGTTACATCATTGTTCTGAGAAACCCAAATTTTGCTATAGTCATGTTAAGCACTGTATGCTAGGGGGAAAGAATCATGAACAAAAGGGATGAACGCTTTTTGTTACTGCCAGGCTGCTTCGTGGCGTGATTAAAACAGTGCTCTAATTTGGATAATGGTTCTTCGACCGGTAGAGAATATTCCCGCAACAAAGGGGTGAACGGTTCCTGTGGATTTTCCCAACGTTTTCAACAGCTTCACGGGATGTTTATCCCGTGGCCATACATTTAATACTCCATGGCCGGAAGTGATTGATTAATGGACACCGACGGTAACTGGTGTAATGAGCGTCATTGCTGGGAGTGCATTGTACAGCATCCGCTGTAGATGCTGGATAAGATGTAAACATGATGGTTACACGCGCGTTACTGGGCGTTTTGGGTAGCAGAACGAAAAGTTTTACAGCAAAAAGCAGTCAAGCGGACGTTTTCCACATCGAAATTCATCCCCAAACGTCCGTTTGCTTTGCGTCTGCGTGGGTTGATGATTTAAAATACCCCGCTGCGCTGGCCCGCCGGTTGGTGGTGATCGTCGCGAGGCGCATTTTATTATGCACGCGTGGCAAACCAACGGACGTACTCACTACGCTATGACTCACACCTTCCCGAAATAAAACCCCGCCACTGCCGGAATGGATGGATTCAAAATATTCGGCAATGTTGTTCTGTTCGGTCGGCTAGCTTTCCTTTAAGGTAACCCCGATAGTAGCAACACAAAGTGCCAAAAGGGGCCATATTAACAAACCTAATTTAAAAAAAATACTTATATCGTCAGAAAGCGGTACGATCGGAAAAAAACAGCAGTATACCCTGCCCTTATGCTTTATGGGTACGGTGCAACTTGCCGTTCTCACATTCCTACTTTTAGCTCTTCCGGTAGTGAAACAACCGACCCAAGTGGGTCGTGTTTGAGTCATCGATCGTGCACGGACCGCCAAATCGGTTCATTATTTGTAACCAGTCAAGTGTGCTACAGCGCTAGAAATAAAAAGAAAAGGAAACAAAAGCGAGCAAAAAACACAAACCAAACACACCCCCCAAAAAAAAGGCCACCAACAATTGCACTTCAATTCAGCAGCACAAGATTCCGTTTTTTTTTTTAGTTTATTTTGTTGAATGAGGCATTGACAAAACTTGTCACTTTTCTAACGCTGGAACGGAAACCCATCAGAAGCGAGTTCGCTTCCGTTGTTGGAAAGTTCTTTATAAAAAAACTGCTCAAAATAACAGTGACACGCTACTGTCAACGAGCGCGCTCTTCTTTCCAACTGAATGGCCATGGCAAACAATGCTTCCGTTGTTGCTTTTGAAGGAGACAACAACGTGTGCTACGTGCTCTTTTGGGGTGTTTAGTTTTTCTGGTTTTAAAAATTCTAACCACGAAAAACGACCAGAATCGAAGAGGACAACGCTACATTTCTTACGTTCGCTAGATCATGTCTAACGTTCCATCATCAGTTGCTACGTTGTGGCAAGCTGGCCTTGGGTCATTCCATTTCACCCCTTGTCCCCAACGCAACAACACCCTTTGTCGTTCAATGGTGTGTGCGCGCGGTCGTGCGTGAAATAGCGACTTTACTAACCCGAAAAAAGCGGAAGGAAGGCAACATGCACGACGACGCACACGACGCACCCTCGGATAGCCACCCAGTGGCTGTGCGGTGCAACAGTATGAGTCATACTTTCACCCAACACAACAAACGCGACGGCCCTCCGATCGTGAACGGTTTCCCATAGGGAAAAGGGAAATGAACCGACATCCTTCGAACCAGCTGCTACTCCCAGGGGGTGTAAATGCGTTTCGGGGTTGCATCTATTACGCGTTGCAACCACCGCACACCACTTTGATCCTTGCTTCATGCAACATCAGCCGAATGGGTATAGAACCGCATCGCATCGTTTCGAACGGTTCTACATCACTCAAATTAAAGCAAACAAGATTTTTGTCAACATCCCGCTGGAGAAAACCGAGGCTTCAACGCTAACGAACCAAAAACACTTTCTTCGCCTTGTCGGGACGAAAAAAAACTGTGTCCCTAGAGCACTCTGGGATTACGGAATAAATCTGCAATAAATAGCTTCCCCTGCGTTACCGTAGGGAGTATGTTAGCTGACTGAGGATAAGATATCCACTAAGCACACAACACAAAGAAAAACACCACCGGTTTTATTCCCTATTTGAAGAAGGGTGTGTAATCCTTTCGATTCCTTAAGGAACTTTAATTTCACGTACAAGTGACTTCCATTTCCGGCTTTTATGCTTTCATGATGATCCTTTTAGCTGATGTATTTACTATAGCAAAGTAGCTAATGTTGTTTTTCTATCTTGTTCCATTCTTGCAGAGGAAGCCCGGAAAAAGGGATCGACCGTATTGCTGCACTGTCAGGCAGGCATTAGCCGCAGTGCCACGATCGCGATCGCATACGTGATGCGCTACAAGGGCCTGTCGCTGCTCGAAGCGTACCAGCTGGTGAAGCTAGCCCGCCCAATAATTTCGCCCAACCTCAACTTCATGGGTCAGCTGTTGGAGCTGGAACAGAACCTAATAGCGGATGGTAAGCTAGAACCACCGCCACCATCACCGACGATGGCTGCCCCACCGCCCAG
Organism: Anopheles marshallii; assembly: GCF_943734725.1. Classification (NCBI taxonomy): domain Eukaryota; kingdom Metazoa; phylum Arthropoda; class Insecta; order Diptera; family Culicidae; genus Anopheles; species Anopheles marshallii. The sequence continues at coordinate 49,821,520 of NC_071326.1, read as the reverse complement.
TCAGCCGCCGTTCTTTCTCATCGATAACCGCACCAAGTACAACTCGCTCAACGAGGAGGAGCTGGTGGCCACACGCCGTCAGCTACGCTGTGCGGCTGCCGCTGCTACAACCCAAGACACCATGGCAGACGAGCGCGATACGCCGATGGATGGGGACGGTGATGCCGACGACGATTGCAAGAACAACAACAACCGGGACAGTGGATGTAGCGTGACCAGCTCTTCCTCATCCGCCTCGTCCAGCTCATCATCCTCGTCGTCCTCCTCGGCAGGCTACCGTAGCGGATTCAACGGTGGCCGGTTTTTGCCCCCACGGTTAACACTGAAGCTACCAACGACACCGACGTCACCACCCGCGTCTCCGTCGCCCATTTTTGCGACCTGCTTGTCTTCCGCGTCGTCGTCATCGTCCTGCTGTTCCACCTCCTCGCTGTCGTCCACACCATCGCCGACACTTGCCATATCGCCGACGATGGGCGGACAGATCGGTATGAGGAAATCTTCCTACAGCGGACCACCGCACCGACCATCAAGTCTGGCGACGACAATCGTGGCCGCGACGATAGCGAGAGCTGCGGCATCAACGCCGTCGACAACAACCTGCCACTCGCTGGACGATCATCGCAATGCAAACAGTTCCTGATGGGTACGGAAAGGGCATAAAGCGTCCAAGCGCAAGAGATAGGATCGGTGCGCTAGACGAGCACGTTAAAAATGCACCTGTGGACAAATGGGAGATACGAATGTGGTTCTCCCGCAGTTACAGTGCTACAGTTCGTCTCGTCTTCGGCATCGTGTAAATACAGTGCAGTTCAAAAGGATAAGCTTGTGCGCTTGCTACTAACATTTGCTTTAAATGACGTGAACTAAATAGGGAGCTACAAAAACTATTCGTGTGATAAAAAGGAAGGCACGAACCCTAATTACGGTTCCTACCTTTCACCCCCTACCCCGTATGTTCCCCAGAGAAGAAGTGAACCTCGGATGTGCTGCTTTAGAATTTTGTTCCATTTTTCTTTTTGTAAATAGCATCTTCCCAATCGATCGAAGGATCGTTGTTAATTTAAGTAAAATCCTCCATATGTACGTTTTTAATGGGTTGATGAAACGGTTCTAGTGCTATAGTTTCGCGATTGGGTTTCTTTACTACACAGCTGTTTGATTTTACTTGTTCGGATCTTTCTTTGTCCTTTTATCCACTTACGTTTCCATATCTTACAAAACCATATCCTGTTGAAAGTATTGCATTATTGCTTTCAAAACCTTAAGAGAAGATCAAAATGAGGGGGTTTTGGTTGGGTAGCATGTGTGCTGGGAAACAATACAAGCCATATCACGTATGTCTGGCGGAACGCCTGTTATGCTAGAAGTGTTTTAGCAATGGTACGCAGGACATTTGTTTTTTTTTTTGCGCAAATGGTTCGATAATACTGATAACAGAGCCCAAGTGTCAATAACAACATCAACGAGCTCTCAGGTGCGTGCGTGTGGAAGATGAAACTAATGTTTTTAAAAATCATCGAAAGAGAGTGAGAGACAGAGAACGAAAGAGAGAGAGAGAGAGAGAGAGAGAGAGAGAGAGAGAGAGAGAGAGCAACTCCCCCGTGTCAGATGCATTTAACGAAGAAACACTATAATGTTGCAAAAGTCATCGCACATGCTAGAAAGCAGCCCCCCCAGCATGATTGAAACCAAGGTCTCAATTACTGAATGGCCGAAAACGACAATAGATAGCATATGTGTAGGGTAGAGAAATTTCATGTGTGAGAAGAACGATAGTGCACACGCACGCACGCACGAGTGTAGTTAATGAAACTGTAGTATAAATGCGCGTACCTTAAAGTAGATTTTAACTGCGATTTGAAAGTGCTACGCACGAGCTGTAGTGAGAAGGAGCAAGCAGTGTGCGTATAGCCACCGATTAAAGGATAGAGGAATAGTTAAGTGAGGTGTGATCCTGCACGGTGTGTACGTATGTGGATCAGGATCTCCATGTGTGGAGTGCGGTGTTTTTTTTTTGTTCCCCTTCCGTTCCCCTTACCGTTGAGTACTATCAATCTTTTAAGATAAATATAAAGAATCATCAAACCCTGATAATCGGTCTGATCGTACAGGAGAAAAACAAAAAGCTAATGTGGTGATGGGGGTTGCTGTGGCATACCACCTAATGGTTGGGCCACGACTGTAGTATGATGTGCAGTTTTCTGTTTTTTTCGTTTTCTACCTATCTCTTATCTTTCTAACACCTGATTCAAACGACAAACACAACACATGGCAAAGCGATAAGATAAATATGTGTGAAAATTGCTCTTGTGGTATGACTGTGCACAACAAATAATCACAAGCAGCGAGAATAATTTTACAATAAAAGAAGGAAAATTAGCACTGCGAGAGATAGGTACAGATTGAACGCATGTTTTGTGTAAATGTGAGGAAAAATGGCGTACGTGCATCACGGCGAGTGCAAGGGCAGAAGAAAAACGATAATGATGAAGACACCACTACAGCACGTTGGTGTGATACAGGTAATTGAAGAATCGTTCGTTTCGTGTTGCACTTTTGCTTCCCCTGACCGGAAAGTAATTAGTCTTAAAGTTCCATCGTGAACGTACACATTACATGCATATATATCTAGAGAGAGAAAGAGAAGGAGAAGAAGCAAACAACCAAAATGCTAGTCTTATTTGTTAAGTTCCGTAAGAAATGTAAGGGCCGCGAACTACGACACAGCAACATGCTGGCACTAGTGTGTAATAACAACTGTAATTACTACTGCTATTACTATTTTTAATATTATTATTGATCTAATTATTACCCTTCGGACGTAAGTGAAAATTAAAACGAGAAGAAAAAAAAATCAACACCTACACAAATATAGTGAAAATAAATAGAAATGCAAAAAGCATGTCATTTGTGAAAAAAATTAACCAATCGACTTTGCCTTCTCTTTACCGTAGCATTTAAGCATCGTTTGAGAAAACAGCACGTCTTGCACGTTTCGTGTAGATATTCCCAAACTTTTAACAGTTCTATTAGGGTTTTCTTTGTTGTTGTTTAGCTTCCATTTGCCTTAAACTAGTGATAGTTTTTGGTGACCTAAGCTGTGGCTGTGTTGTACTTGAAACGGATATCAAGACTATCTAAATATTGCCATGTAGGTACTTCTGAACTCTATTTCATCAATGAGTGCAAACTATTGGCGTGGATGAAAAATCCTAAACTTGCCGTATGACTAGGTTCATCAGTTCGTCGGTTTGTTTGCTCTCATCAATGGAAAATTAGTCTTTCATCGTGACAAGGTGAAACTAGGATTTCAACGCTGCTTCCATGTTGATAAGATTCGCACACTTCACGTACAAAATTTGATCAACCCTCAGCGCTGATGAAGTGAATGTGTGTGCGCCCTGATAACCCGGAGCTTAGTCACCGGTGGTAGGTACTGGTCACGGTTACTTACTCAAGACAGAACAAAGCAATTGGAAAGTACCACAATAAGCAAACCATCGAAATGTTTCCGTGGTTGAGGGAACAAATGCGTTCATATCTTATCAGCAATTTCAGTCCAATCGATAATGAGACCCTATCCGTCTGTGCGGGAAGCACTATCCGTCCACTAGAAATATCTCTCGGTCTGGTTGACATTGTTGAAGGAATGAGTAATTATTCGCTTTTGTTTTTTTTTTAAATTTCTTATATATTTACTGCACAAAATTTAGACCACTTGTGTTTGTAGTGCCGATAAAGAAGATGTGAGGAATGGGCCATACAACTGAGCAAATAGAGCATCATTTTCACTACAATTTTTAGTCATTCAATCAGTAGAGTATAGGGATCAAATGTAGTGCAGGAAAAGACGCGAATTGTAAGTTAATTATGAGAGGAAGAAAGAAAAAATGTCAGTACACAATATCAAAACTGGAATTGTAAAATAGAAAAGAGCGGAAAATCATCGTCTTAACGCTGTATAAGATTCGAATTCAAATAAAAAAAGACAGATAGATAAAGGAAAGGAGAAGAAACCATGGAAGAGTATACATTTTTGTGATGGATCTGCGCGAAGTCAGTTGTCGTTGAGTGTGAACAGATGAAGGCAATGGAAAGTAAAGAAATGTTTGGTTGAAATCACTACATAGAGTCGTCAGTTTCAACTGATTCGTAGATGTAATTCAATAAGCATTTCGTTTAAGAAAGATGCGGGTTCCGAAAACCATTGCTCATCGTACAAAACTAAATTGTTGTCAGTTTAGTTTCAACATTTTGCTTGCATTCAAGTCAAACCAACGACACGCATAGGATAACACATAATTCTTTACTAATACCTAAAAGTATGCCGTCTAACCAACAAGAGCTAGTATGCACATCACACGAAAGAGTACAAAATCATTTTTAAGGATGGGTAAAGGTTTGGAACAAAATTTCTAAGATATTTCGGTCACTAAGAACCCGTGCTCGCCTATACTTATTACTCTCACTGTGAACTGTCTTTTATAACCGTCATATATGACATTTTGAATTAGCTGTCACAAGATTGCTACAACCGAGAGATGCTGCCTTTCTCCAATTAAAAACATTTTACTAATTCCCAAAGTTACCCATAAAAGCGATCGAATGATGAGAAAGGACAAATGATAATGAAATATGATACACTTTGCCATAGTTTTGCTCGTGCGCGAGGGAGTGAATTTCTTCGAATGAAGACCAAAAAATAAAAACACTACTGGCTGTATAAACCTTGAGTGTCGCATGATTCAGCATGATCCAACCGCTTGAACATCCAGTCCAACCGCTTGTACAAACCAATTCCCACACCAAAAATAAATCGTTTTGCATTTACTGAACCACTGAACAGAAGAAAATTTCAAAACCCGTGAATTGCTGTGTTCGTGTTATATCTGTTCCAACAGGAAGGGCGTATTCTAAGGTATCAGAGTTTTTTCTAACTTGATGGGGCAAGAACAGGGAGTGAGAAAAGTAGCATAATCGTTAAAAGACAGCAAACATTTAGTGCCAACGTGAACGGGTCTCAAAAACGCATGTGCTTATCATTCTACCGGCAAATGTTTTGATGTCGTAATAGACTGTATGGGAGGAAACGATCTCACAATTTGTGAAATCAAACTGATAGCTCTATTACATGTCATACTTTACAATTCCTCTTCAATCGACTGCAATTATGCGTAATAATCCCATCACAGGCGTCTGGTTTTCTATGGCTTAAACTGTTATCATCATTTAATTTACATACTTACATGCTCAAAGCGAGGATCTATCCCACCCATTCATCACCCACACGGTCTACGAAGTGAGCTGCAATCTAATCTGTTCTTTCGATTATCACACCATATACGCTACTCACGGTAGTTAGCCTACAGACCGATTGGTCCTGATCGTTGGTAGTTCGGCCTGGACAGTGCGATAAGCAAGACCGAAGCAAACAAAAAGTTCTATGCAAACATGGCCACACTAGCTTCGTTGTCGAAATTTTGCACATATCTTGCAAAGCCCACGGTACACACGGTAAGCAAACAATTCCGCTAATTATAAACGCTTAGATTAACGTTAGATTAACGCTTTGCGTTTTCCCTCTCGTTTCCAGTGCTTCCGTGTTCCCAAGCGCAACCTGAATCTTTTGGAATACCAAAGCAAGAAGCTGTTGGAAGAGAGTGGAGTGGCGATACAAAACTTTCGCATACTTGAAGGCAAAAAGGATGCTGAAGTGTTGCAAGATTTTAGTACGTATAAAAGCTGCAGTTTGCCCTAGATAATAAAATCGAACTGACTCGGATGGTTTGTTTGATTGATTCAGATGTGAACGAGTACGTCGTGAAAGCACAAATCTTAGCAGGCGGCCGGGGCAAAGGTCACTTCGATAATGGTTTCAAAGGTGGCGTACACATCACGAAGGAGTAAGTAACTGAATCTGGTCTGTTTTTTTTATAATCGTACGCAACGGACGTAAACTATACCTCTTCCCTTCCCGGACAGCCGCTCTGAAGTTATTCCGCTGGTCGAGAAAATGGTTGGCCACAAGCTCATAACAAAACAGACGCCTAAAGATGGTATCCTCGTGAAAAAGGTGATGGTGGCTGATAGCATCAATATTGTGCGCGAAACGTACCTTTCGATCGTGATGGATCGCGAACATAATGGCCCGGTACTGATCGCTTCTCCGGACGGTGGTATGGACATTGAAGCGGTAGCGGAAGAAACACCCGATCGTATCAAAACAATTCCGATCCACATAACCAACGGAATCTCGCGTGAGCAGGCTGTCGATGTTGCACGGTTTCTCGAGTTTAAGGACGCGCTCGTCGAGAAAGCTGCGGACGAAATCACAAAACTGTACGGTCTCTTCACTAAGGTGGACGCGGTACAAATTGAAATCAATCCACTAGCGGAAACCGATGACGGACGGGTCATTTCGGTTGACGCAAAGCTTAACTTCGACGATAACGCTCAGTTTCGGCAAAAAGACATTTTCGCTATGGAAGTACATGAAGACACCGATCCGAAGGAGATTGAAGCTTCAAAGTACAATCTCAACTACATCGCGATGGAGGGCAATATCGGTTGTCTCGTGAATGGAGCCGGGCTTGCGATGGCCACCATGGACATAATCAAGCTAAACGGTGGAAGTCCGGCCAATTTCCTGGACGTCGGTGGTAACGTTAAGGAAGAACAGGTGCTAAAGGCTTTCCAAATCCTTACCTCGGATGCGAATGTGAAAGCGATTTTGGTGAACGTGTTTGGTGGTATCGTAAACTGTGCTACTATCGCTAATGGTATCGTGAACGCTACCAAAACGATGAACCTGCAGGTGCCACTAATCGTTAGGCTGGAGGGAACGAACGTCCAGGCAGCAAAGAAGATTCTGGAACAGTCCGGACTAAAGATTGAGTCCGCGTATGATCTTGATGAGGCAGCGAAGAAAGCAGTTCAATCTATTTGAGCGGTCCGAGTGGATCGGATGGCAACCAGTCTTCCGAATGAGCCTTTCCATGTAACGCTAAAGAGGGTTCGTCGGAAATGCTCTGTTTAAAGAGCGATGTGTGTTGATTGGATGTAGGAGGAAGGGTGCTTGGGGCGAAACAACGATTAGTGTTGCATTTGGTTTTAGTTTAAATAAATTCTTTTTACAAAAAAATACTGCCTCTCATGTTATTTGGGCGTTTATTGTAGCATAATGGATCAAATTTCAAAGTCAATCACAGGCTTTTGCCATTTTCGCTGCGCCAAGCAATTTATTTAATTCACATTCCATAACAGTTCAAAAAAAACGACAACGGTTAATAAAGTATAATATACACAGTAGATTGTGTTTCCTTAATGTATTCTTTGACGCAGTGCGTTGCTTCATCGAAATCCAATTCAAAATTTACTTGCTAAAAATTCATCCTATTTCCTTCACGTCGAAAAATCCTGGACATCGAAGGCACTTAAATATATTATTCGAATATCTCTCCTAGGAACACAACCAGTTATGAGTGTCAATCCACTTAAGTGCTAGGTGAGCAATCTAGCATCTAAGTTCAAACATATTAAATATCTGCCCTAAGGAATCACTTCCTTTCGTTTGAAGGAAATTGTTCAAGGTAACGTAAAATTACTTTGGCCAGTTTATTAATAACCAGTATTTGCGAGCGCCGCACTTGGGGTGCTTGTTGCGTGCTTCAAGAAACAATTATAATGGAAAGAGTTGAATGTTAAAGTCGATAGAATTTAAGAATGAACTATAGACGAATTAATTTCGTTTCGGTCGTGACCATCTTATTAATGCTCCATGAGCTGTAAATTTAAGTGTGCAAAGCGTACCGGTGGGAAAAAAAATTATAACAAGCCTCCAATTGCCTACCACTGTCGTCTTCCTCCGAATCTTTCCCGTTCCCCTCGACCACCTCGACCACCACCTCCACGGTGGTCTCGGCGGGCTTCAAACCGTTTCGACATGTCGCGCACCTCACTCGGCACCTCCTGATTGGCCTCCTCCATGATCTTGATCAGTTCAGCTGCCACTGCCCAGTCGGAGCGGGTCATAAAGCTTAGCGATATACCGCTACGCCCAGCACGGCCAGTACGTCCTACACGGTGCACGTACTCCTCGATGTTGCGCGGAAAGTCGTAATTCACCACGTGCGTTATGTCCTCTATGTCAAGTCCTCGGGACGCAACGTCAGTGGCAATGAGTATGTTTACCGCGCCCGATTTAATGTCCTCTAGGGCTTGCTCGCGATCAATTTGCTCCCGATTGCCGTGAATCGATTGGCATGGGATGTTGGCCAAAATAAATTCGGACGACAGATCGTCGGCACGCGTTTTCTTGCCACAGAATATGATCACTTTATCGGTTGGCTGCATGTCCCGGATAAATTCGTTAATACGATGTAGCTTATCTTCCTCATCCATTACCTCAACCAGCTGCGTAACCGTATGCGTGGCTGCCAGATCAAGCGTACCGATATACACCTGTATCGGATCATGCATGTAGCTTTGTGCGAGCCGGCGCACACCATCGGGCCAAGTAGCGCTGGTCATAACGGTCTGCCGGTCTGGGCGTATGTCCAGTAATACTTTACGGATCTGGGGCTCAAATCCCATATCGAGCATACGATCAGCTTCGTCCAACACGAGATACGTGATGCTCGACACATCCACCACACCTTCCTGCACGAGATCATTCAAACGACCCGGTGTGGCAATCAGTATCTCAACGCCACTCCGGACAACGTTAATTTGCGCCCGTCGATCACCACCTCCATACAGACAGACGGCCTTTATACCACGGAACTGGTATTTCGCCACTTCTTTCTCGATCTGCAGCGCGAGCTCCCGTGTCGGCGCCAACACCAAGACATTGGGTCCTCCACGGCTACCCCGCGGAAGCGGTTGTCCCTCGATATGAATGAACGCAGGCAACAAAAACGCCAACGTTTTGCCCGTGCCTGTCTGTGCGATACCGATGAGATCTTCGCCCTGCAATAGTACAGGCCAAGCTTGTGCTTGAATCGGAGAAGGTTTGCTAAAATTCTGTTTATGCAGTTCTTCCATCAAGTCTGGAAAATCTCCAAACGCATGATGAAATTCAACCACCGGGTTCGGAATTGGATTCTGTTTACCAGTCTCCTGCTTAAAGGTGCGTTCCACAACGATGTTGTTATTCGCCTCGCGAAATGCGGCTACTTCGGCCGGGCACATTTGCGCTACTTCATCTCGCTCATTGTAGAACGACTTCACGAGCGCCGGGCACTTGGCCCATCGTTCCTTGGCAGCTTCGTCGGCCGCTTTGTTCAGAGATGCCCAGTCGATGATTTCATCATTTGTATCATGCTGATCGGAATACAATGAATGATAGCTTTCGCGATAAGCGTTGTTCGACCGACTACCCGAGTCGTAAAAATCACGACCACGATCACGATCACCACCATGAGAACTATCGCTTGTTTTGTACCGATCTCTTCCGCCGGCACTGTCGTAACGGTTACTACGATCGTCACGGCTATGTCGATCATTTGACGAACCACTGCTGAAGCCAGAACGAGGAGGCCGAGCAGAGTCCGAACCGCGCGATCTTTCCGTTGTAGTACCATTCATGATGTCCTGCACAGCTTTATGAGCAGCTTTTACGTTTTCTGGGTCGCCGGAAATGGTAATAGTTCCCATGCTTCTATCGTCCCGATTATTATCTGCAAGACACAAAGATTTTGTGGATAGAAGTTTTGTGATATATTTTGACAAATAGCAACCCTTTCGTATCCCCTGACCTTACCAACTTCAATGCGTGCATTGGTTCGTGTTCGTAAATCTTGAATGGTAGCACCTCGTTTTCCAATTATTTTGGGTATATAATGGCTTTGTACTTGAAACCGAACCCTATCGCCATTGGACGACACTTCATCCCGTGAACGTTTCTCACGGCGGTAAGAATCCTTTTCTGTGCGGTATGGTTTGTGCGAAGGTGCTTTCAGTTCCGGTTCTGGTTCCGGTTGCGAAACATCGGAAGACCTATTCACTGCTACGGACTGCGTCTGGGAGATTTCGTCATCCCAACACTCGTCGCTCCACATTGCACTTTTTCTTTTGCGTATGTTTCGTTTTCAACCCGTACCTTACTCTGTTGCGGTCCGGTGTAGCTTCACAAACGGTATTGACATTAGCCGCACTGGCAACAATATAATCAAATCTTTCTCGCCGACAAATTTAATCCATTAAAGGCCACTGATATTTGTTGGCCGAACTTACGAATGGCGGCACAATGACCACCACAGTCGATAGTGTAGTTATTGCACGTCACGTTTTTCGTTTTTTGTTTCAATTCCCGGAATCGCAAGGTTGCAGTTCTACAGCCGCCACATTCAATGCGTTTAGGCACAGTGTCACAGACGAACATTCAGCGACATGCGATTTGACAGGTTGTCATTTTGCGAAATGAGCTCGTTCAAATATTAACCGTCAAGTAAAAACAATCAAAATCTTGTCGGAAGTTTCAAGTTTTTATCGGCATGATTATTTCAATATAAATGTTAAACAGTCGGGATTAACATGATAATTTGGGTTGTACATTCACATGTCTACTTGCAGATAAAATTTCAGTAATGTATGTGATGTTGAAGCACTTGGAGATTTCTTTACGACATTTGAAAAGCAAAACGACTTTTACTACACTCCGACTTAAAACACGTGATCCGTTCGTCTACAAAATGGTTGGTATATTTCAGTCTCCATAGTGAATTGATCATTAGGCTTAGACTTAAAACTATGAAAGCAGAGTTACCCCGAAGCTTTCAACCCGGACACTGCGGCCATGGGGTGCTCATCGTGATGATATGCTGAATCTATCTTCCAGTGCATTGCGTTTGTAAATGTTAGGAATGAAAAAGGACAACCCTCCACAGAGAATCAGTGAAACTCCGGATATCCAGAACGTTAGCTCGCACTGTGAATCTAGCAAAACACCAACAATGTTCGCTCCGACAACGCTGCCCAACCGCCCGAACATCAGAGAGATGCACACAGCCATGGCGCTGTAAATGGAAGAAATGAAACGTTACCACAATGCGTTGTTTTGGGAAATTCAATCAGTACTACGATTGTTTACCGCAAATTGGTCGGGAACAAATCTACCGTGCAGGCATTTACAACGCTTATGCAGAACCCGCACGTTAACAGTATCACGTAGAACCAGATTGCCAACAAAGGTAAATCGATGAAGACGATCAGTATGCCACAAATTCCGCAAAAAACAAATATGAAAACCAAGATTGGCAGTTTGCCGACTGCATTGATAATGAGGCCTATCACTGCAAAGCCTAGTGCGTATATGGTTTCCAGTACGAATGAGTGTTCATAGGCAGAAATGTCCAGCTTCTGATGGCATACTTCGGGCAGTACTGTTGTATTAGGGTCTGGCTGTTGCAATTGACTGAGGTCCACCTGGGTAGTGTAAACAGCTTGACAAACGGTTGTCCGGACGACTCCCTGATCCTCCAGTTCAGCTATGCGATTCAAAATATCCGGGAAGAACATGTACATCCCGTTGGATGTAAGGTAAATACCGAACTGTAGCACGCAGATGATCGTGGTGCGTTTACGATACGGTCCCATAAACAACGGGGCAGTCTGTTGCCACATTTGTTTCAGAAGCCGAAGAACACTCTTGCTGTTGGCAGCTTCCTCACGACGAACTTTTGTTTGCTGTGCTTCAGTTTCCTGCAGCAAGGATGTAAGCTCCAGCTTGGGCCCTTTACCACCCGTGTTCCATCGGTACATCTTATGCACTATCTCGATAGTTTCCTGTTCATGGCCTCTGGAAAACAGAAACTTTGGGCTTTCCGGGAAATATAGCAGTGCTATGCCACACACGAGACTCGGCAATCCGCAAACTACCATAAACAGTCGCCATGGTCGATACACGATACCGAGCAGTGGAATCGTGAATTCCCACTCCTGATTGATCACTGACCAAGCGATCAGTGGCAGTAGGATGCAACCCACTCCGAACACAAAGGAAGCTCCCATGATAGCACGAGAGCTGTTTGTTTTCGCGTGAAATTCGCCGAGATATGCGTATATTGTAGCCGAAGAACCGGAAATGCTATGATCAAGAGCAGGGATTCTAATGACACAATTGTCGGCACATCACAGACCACAGTACTTACAAAAATCCAGTGAAGAATCGCGTAACCGTGATTAACCAAAAGTTGGTAGTGAAGCTGGACAGAACGGTGGAAACAAATGCAAGAAACAATGTCGGCAGTATGACGGTTCTTCTACCTCTCGTATCGGCTAGGAAGCCCCACAAATGGGAGCTACTGATGATACCGGCGAAAGAGATAGCACTCAGCACACCCTTCTCTTTGGTGGTCAGTAGCAAATCGCATTCTGCTACCGGTAAAACATAACTTATGCCCAATGTCTCCAGCAATACAGCCGCAAGGATAGTACCAGAAATCGTAATCAGGCATAGATTATAGATGCCGAATTCTGTAAACGAAAGAAGCGAGGTTATCGGTGGACATCTTGGCAAAAGTTTGAATCGAGAAGCTTACTGGTCATCAAAAGAGCATCGTCGAGCTTTACCGGACGTTGGTATGTGACCTCTTTGGGCTCTGCAAGAAAAAATCGATGCGTAATGATAAGCGTTCAGCTAACATAGTGTGTTCGATGCTTACCGGGAATCTTTTCAATCGTATCGGCCATGGTCACCGTTCAATGCCTAACCAATCTAAATATCTGCTAATACGACTGACGGACTGGCTGGCTTTCTTCCTGTCAAAGCTCTGCGGAATCTCGGGGGGTTTTGCTGATTTCATCTCTTTATATCATCGCGGTATCGCGGATAGAAATTACCCACTTCTTTCCTCTCGTGCCACCAACCACCACATCCCGTCATAAGGCTCTCCATTTGGGATAAGGTAAGCTATAAATCTTCACTAACGGTTGCACCGGGAAACAAAACCTCCCGGTACTCGCGGGAGAGCTCGTAAAACAAACTGTTACTGTTTAACCTAACAACAAGACCACCGTCCAGACTGCCGTCAAGCCATCTTTATCAGATCGGGGGGGTATCAAATTAAACAAAGATCCATAATCTGCTGGCCCCACTGGCAGCAGCAATCAGCTTCCGCGGGTCGTTCGTAGGTGTGCAACAGTGTGATCCCGCAGAACGGTTGTGTGATTTATCCGAAATGACGACATAGACGCTATCATTAGAATTCTGATGATCATTTCTGTTGTTTTAAGCTGCAAAACGACGTTCATGAGCTTACCATTTTCGTATATCTTTACGCTTTTTTAAGGTTTTGTTTTGGGATACCTTACAACTTTTTGCGCTAAGAGCAGTATAAACCATGGACGATGTAGGGAGGCCCAGTTGCTGGGACATAGACCAGAAAAACAAAATAATATTGTTGCGACTTTTTACTGCGCATCCTTTCATAGATCCGGTACGTACCAGTGATCTGAGGAAGCATTGGAATATTCTGGAAGGTAAATCAGGTGTAGGCATGCAGATAAGAATGGTAGTTTTCCTGAGCTAAATCTGCCTTCTCCTTAATCATTCGTTAATTGTATCAATGCAATGTAAAGATGTGTAGTCAAACTTGGTAGCATCGGTATTAACTGAGTACTACCGATACTATCGAGTGCAAACAATCGTTTTGAAGGTGATGATCCAATTCGAGCGAATCGTCGTTCGAGCGAATTCGTGAGTTTTCGTTGACACATATTCGGTATGTGTTGTGTTTATTATATCAATTTTCTAGAAAATCATGCACATAGAAACGTAAACGAAACCAATCTTCAATAGTATTTTATTTAAACTTCTGTAATAAATAAGATTTTCATTTTAACGTAACTATGTTCGGTGAAGAATACGCCAACCAAGGATAGCGGGTACTGCAGAGATGGACTGTCGTTTAAAATCATGTTTCAAACTGTGTACACCTTGGGATTGCCGGCGAAATTTCGCTCGCGTTTCCAACAACGCGTACTGTTTAATCCGTACCGTTCGAATAACCGGCAACTCCATCGAATATCTCAGTTTTCGCCATTTCCGTTTCGTAGAACCGTGGAACAAGTTGTGTGTGGTGCTGAGCTACGGTGGTACAGGTACATTATTTGTTGTAAATTCTTCTGATGTAGGATGTTTTGCACTGCCGAAGGCGAAGAAGAGCTATAAACGGTACAAGATAGCAGTATTTTGCTACGTTGGAACTAGTACTTTACAATGTAATCTTGCAGCGGCTATTGCGATGCATTGCCGTGTGTGAATTAGAAGAGGCTCAGCCATTAGTACATGTGTGTGTGTAGAGTGTCTGTTGTACAGAGAAGAAAGCTTCAGTAGTTACCCTCACATTCATCTAACAGCGCTGTTGGCGCTGCGCGTGCGAAAGACACACACACTCACTCTTTTATTGTGTCCACGCGCCCGGGCACCATTTTGTTTTCAGTGTGAACAGTATTTTCCCGGCTATATTTCTCCAGTTCAAGGCTCTCCTTGTGTTGCGTTCCGGGTGTCCCATTTGTACGGTCATAACGCTAAAATAATAGTGATTTCTCTAGCTGTTCTTGGCTTTGCACATTACGACGTGTAACTAATCGTTGCATTTTCTGTCCCTTTACTTTTCTTCCATTAGTACGGAAATTTAAAGCAAAACCAATTCAAACATGCCAGACTGGAGAGAACGTGATGATTCGGACCGCGGGTATGGTGGCGGCGGCGGCGGTGGTGGTGATAGCTACAGCTATGACCGGGAACGCCGGGATTACCGTAGCGACCGCGGCGGATACGACCGTAATGGCGGTGGCGGAGGAGGGTACCGTTCGGGCGGTTACGGAGGCCGCCGTGATGACGATGGTGGCTACCGTGGTGGTGGCGGTGGCGGCGGCTACCGTGGCAATGGAGGCGGTGGTGGTGGCGGTGGTAGCCGCGGCCCGCCAAGGATTGACCCGGCGACGGCAAAGACCGAGGTGTTTGAGGTCGAAGCCGATAAGGTTAAGTTCATAATCGGTCGCGGCGGTAACAAGATCCGTGAAATCCAGGACCGTTGCCGTGTGTCGGTGCAGATTGGTAAGCGTGTATTGTTTGCTTTAGTAGAAGATGTAACGTAGAGAAAAGAAGGATGATGTGTGAGAGCACTGGCAAAAGCTGCAGCAGAGCAAAGATGCTATTGGTGGTACAACGGCTCTGTCCTGTTCGTAATTGTGGTTCCCCTGGATCCGTACGCTCCGGATGCTGCGCACATACCAACAGAGACCACACACGGTACGAATCGCGAACCGTGTGGTAGTGTACGTCGTTCTGTTCTCTTGTTTCCGTACGTCCGGGAAAAAGGAGTTGTTTCGGTTTTGTTGTTGAAAATAGTACTGCTTTGGAAGGCGTCGGATGCGATGGTTTACGATTGCGGTTTTTAAATGGTCTTTGTTAAAAAACGCGCATCCTTCTCTACACAGTGTGTGCGGTACTCGTACAGAAAAAAACCAAAGGAAACAGAACGCTACAGTAATGGAACGAATAGCTAGTTTATTGTAACACCGTTTTGCTCATCTAGTCTGCGTGGGAAACGTTGCTATATGCAGATAAATCCTGTTACGGCAAGCTGTGACGTCGTCATATGAACTTCCTCATTTTGTGTGAACGCTGAACGCTTGAAACCGGCGCTGAAAACAAAATAGTAATACAGGCTGCAGGAGTTTGAATGTGTATAGTACCGAAGCCCGTGAAGGCATATCCCCCTTCTTTTCGCTATCGCCCCTTATCCTACTCTAGCTGGAAAGGAGGTATGAAACCGGAGCAAGAGAGATAGAGAGTGGAGAATGAGCGTGTAAGCCCGTAGAGCTCTTTCATGGGTGTGCGTGTGGTGCGTTGTTCTCTGCGCGGCGTTTGCTCTATCGATTATATTCGATACGCGCGCACTCACACTCACGCACACACCCACTTAGGCGTCTAGTACCCAGTATAACCACCTTCCTATTGATCCCACCTCTTCTAATGTATCCATGCCGCGTAACTGCATCCATGGGTTCCATCCATGCGATGGTTTTTCCTACTCCTCCCCAACTCTTGCTCCGCAAACTTCGCAGCGAAAAATCGCGTTATGATGGCTGTGTGCGTGCGTGTGTGTGTGTTGCTCTTCTTTACAAACCCGACTCTCTCTCCCCCGCTTACCAACAAACTCCCACCCAACAGACAAGGCTCGCAACGAGAACGGCGCCAATAATGTGTCAGTCATGGGCGATCAGCTGAACATTGATCGTGCGCGGGATATGATCAATACCATCATTAACGACGATCGGCGGGACCGTGAGGACGACCGGCGGCGTGACGGTGTTTCCATGGCCTTCTAAGGCGCATCTCTGGGGAACGATGTTTCAATGGATGTCCAGTGCGCGGCGGTTTTGGTGGTGATCAGCCCCACGTTCAACGACGACTTGCGATGGAAGTGAAGAAAAAGAAGAAGCAGCTGTGGAAGAAAGTAAAGATGGGAAGAGAAAAGTATGCAAAATGCAGAAGGAAAGGAGTATGCTGCAGTTCGTAACATATATTAAACAATATAAACCCAGATCAACGTATGGAAGAAGAAAATACAAAAGTCAACTCGAAGCGAAACTTGTCCCGGTAATATGCAAGAGAAACACGATTCAATCAATAATACCCGGCGCGATAGAGACACACGTGTTCCCCGGCAAGAAAGATAAAGTACAAGATTTTTCTTCAATTACAGCAAACTGTAAATCGTTTTGATTTCTACCCTCAAAACGCATTATTAAGTAAGAGAAAGCAAAAGCAAACCGTCAAAGAAGCGTTACTCCCGTTCCAAGTGAAATATTAATGCGACGATTCCAATTGCGGAGAGACGTACGCGCCAACATGGTGCAAAACAGACAAAAAACAAAAATCGCAAAAGAAAATGTGAAAAGAATCCATCCCTCTCACCCCAGGTAGCATCGTTTTTAGTGTATGGACAGGAGATCTCAATCTTGCGAGCGTAGCGAAGTAACAGAAAAGGCGCGCAGTTCCAATGCATTTCTATTTGTGCCCGATAGCGAACACAGAGAACAGGTAGGACAGGACAGACGATGCGTGCACATGTGTGTGTGTGTGTATGTGCATTTGATTGATTAGAAGGAACATTAGATAAGCTTCTCTCACACACACACAAACACTCAGAGAGCGAGGGAGAAAAGGAGAAAAGTAAGTGTAATAGTATATGCGCGTCGCCGCAGCATGCGATGACGATCCGGATAAACATTGCGATTTGTACAGTTTATCTCCTACGTATTTGCTTATCTTTTAACCTATCGGACGCTCCTCTCGAATCGTGTGTCGTATCCTTTATCGTGTACATTTGACGAGACTGATTCCATTTGTTTTTCTCTTTTTATAATTTAATATTGTGCTAATCGATCGTGTATGTAGGTGAGCGCCTCTTTTCCGTTTTCTTTATCATTTTGTTCTCCAGAGGCCTCCACAAAATAGTAAGACCGTTGATTGGTATTCCCACAGCAAAGTTTTCCATTCGTTCCTCTCTGATTAATTATTACGTTCGTATACCGTTAAATATGGATTTTTAAAGCTATTACTGAATGGGAAATATGCGGAACAACAGACAGATTTAATGGGTTTAGCTTTTTATCATCGTATTGTAAAACCGCCTAAAGCGGAGGTTTGTAGAATTGTGGAAAGCATCTAAGGGAGGGGATGTGAAATGGGAAATACTTTTACTAACAATCCAAGCGGAAAATTGTACTATCCGGACCAAACTCGGCGGAAAACTAAGATATAGAACAAAGCAGAAACACAGTAATGCGTATTATGGCAGGAAACAATTTACGGCTCTCCATTCAGCAGACGGCGAAGCATTAAACAAGATTAGCAAGCAAGATGAAGCATGTGAAACATACGCAGAACAATATATAAACGGTGTGAAATGACAAAATCTTAACATTTTTTGTTATATAATTTTGGTTTCCGAAATCCCCATTCATCTCGTCATTGGACAGTCTTGTGGTTTCAGTTCATCGATTAAGATTTGAACGGACGATCGGAACGATCGAGTACTCACATATGTATCTGAAACATGGACTCTGTCCAAACCCTACAAACTCATCTTAGCCTCGTTTTAGATGAAGTTGCTCTGCAGAAATTAGACTCATCATGATCCCGTAGGCTGGTAATGTCTTTAGTATTGCACCGAACTATCTATCCAGTGTAGTCGTATAATCCGTAAGGCCATCCATACGGATAGAGAGAGGAGACGTGGTAGGTTCATTTCGCTAATATGAACAATCAATCAATATCCGTGACGATCTATTTGCATCGCTTGGCAGAGACCGTGCGTGGTTCAGAAGACTCCTGTAGCAGGCCCAGAATGGTTGTTTAAGAAAAACATCATTTTGTTTGCATCTCTTGAAGGTTTCAGGGCGTTTCTGCAGTCCACGCTTTCACATTTGGATGATGTCCCCACTTGGGTTAACATCAAGGATATACAACATCTCACACAAGCTGAATCATGGAATAACACTCGTTT
The DNA here is from genome assembly GCF_943734725.1 of Anopheles marshallii. Lineage (NCBI taxonomy): Eukaryota > Metazoa > Arthropoda > Insecta > Diptera > Culicidae > Anopheles > Anopheles marshallii. The sequence continues at coordinate 49,802,996 of NC_071326.1, read as the reverse complement.
GCAACACTCATTAAAGTTTTACCAGCTAGGGCACCAACACAACTTCTCAGCTAAGATAGCCTGCTGTCGAAATAAGGATAGAAATATGGTGAGCTAGAGTTCCTCTCGCGATAGGCTCAGTATTTTGAGGAATTATCAAAAGATCACCTTAACAACTTGAGGCTCCACTAGCTGATGACATCAATTGGCATGAGGCAATTTCACGGGTATTACGGTTGTTAAATGCCACCTACGAGATATTTTCCATTATACGACAAAATTGTCTTGTCCCAATCGTATTAAAGAGACATAGTTGGAAACCGTCAGTGGAGGATTTCGAATCGGAAAATAATGCAATTACATAAATGCAAGTGATCAAAAACACGAAACGGTTTTATAACGGGTTTCCAGCAAGTAACATGAGTACTCTCTATTACAAGAACATCAGGAGTCTCCCTGTCCTAGATAGGGTCTTGATGACTCTAACGACCAACGAAGTTAAATTGTAAAGTAAGCAGTAAAATCGAGCTGCGGACGAATAGAACTTAAATAGTTCCAGTACTCCCATACGCCTCCGAGACATGGAATTTGTACAAAACTGATGAAACCCTCTAATCCGCGTTCGAGAGGAAGATGCTCAGAAGGGTTTTTGGCCCCGTATATGTGAAAGGACAATGGAGGAGCCGCTATAATGACACCGGACGACCCAGCCCTTTTCCTTTCGTAAAGTCCTTTTAGGTCGCCCACATGGATAGAGGAGGCGTCGTAGACAAATTGAGATGGAGCGATGGCGTTTATGTGTCGGCCAAAAAGGCCACGATAATGGTTTGGCAGACCACGGGGCTCGACCGTGAGCGATATAGAGAACTCCTGCAGCAGGCCAAGACCGCGAAGCGATTGTAGCGCCGGATAAGTAAGTAAGGTCACCCTTCATGCACACACCAATTTGATCGACTTGCAGTTGAAATATTTTGCTGGACTAATAAAATAAACTAATAATATGATAGTTCTCATTAAGCGGTAGGTTTTTATTGAATATTATTTTTAATAATTCCGCACAATGTTTTAATAGTAGGACCATTCAAAGGTATATAAAGAAGGAATCAAACAAAAGACCATGTTATGATATAGTGTATGCTTGTGGAAAAAATTACGAAAACGAAATCAATTATGTACAGTATAAAATGTAAAGGCTGGCAAGCGCTCATAGATATCTTCCTCTTACATCCGCTGATTCTTCTTCTTTTCGCGCAAATGAGCTGTCTTTTCAAGAAGTTGTTGTCGTTTGAAGTTCAACACAGACTTCGCAGTAATGGCCGAGTCTACACGTTGAGGTTTTTCTGCAATGGATCCGGGTCGGAGCGCTTTGATATTGAATTCACCTTTCCCCTGACTTTTAAGCTGAACGTAACCGGATTTCTCCCTTTGAGTTTTCTTATCGCCTTCAGCCCCTTTGCCATCGGCAGCAGATTCGAAAAATACCCCCGAGCTGGTCCACACCGGAAGCGGTAGGCCCTTGTTCCGTTCCGGGCCGACTACATCCCCGAACTTGGACTTCTTTCGGCCGTCTTTGGGATACGTTTTAGAGGACGATGCCATGTCCCGAAGCTCTTCTTGTCCAGTGGGTAAAAGTGAGGAAACCTTAAAACCCAGCTGCTTTGCCGGTGTCGCCGGTCGCTCTTGGAAACCAAAGTTGCGCTTCAGGCGTACCTTATCCGGCGTCACATTTTCCACGAAGAAGCCACCGCTTTCAATGCGCTGCAGGACGCGAAGCTTCGTGTGTTTCGCTGGTCGGGGCGTTGTCGCGGCCGAGCTGTCACCCTGCTGCTCACGTTTACGCTTCTTTGCGGGAGCGATCGACGGGACTGGTATTGTTGATTCCATCACGACGGATGCTGACTTTTTGCGAGACAGTTCAGTCATATAGCTATCCTCCACCGTATCGTTTTCCGTTTGAGCAGCAAGCTTCTTTTTTCCTTTCTTTAATTTACGGAGCTGTTCTTCCTCTAGATGGAGCTCAGCTATGGCCCTTGCAGGTTTCGCATGAGCGAATTTGTTAAGATCTTCTGCTGCGCCGTTCAGTTTGATCTTTTTATCTCTCTTTTGTTGCTTAATATCCGAATCAACTTCATTCAACATCAGCTCTGCGACCAGCTCCTTCTTTCTTTTCTTTTCTTTCGGCTTTTCATCATTTGAATATTGCTCGAGCTTAGCAATTACTTTACTCTCCACCGAATTTACAGCACGATTGGCAGATATTTTATGCGCACCTGAAAGTGCGTTGTGCTGAACGCTTTCCATACCTTCCGAACCCGACACCATAGTTTGTTTCTTTTTTTGCTTTTTGGACATCTTGTCCGGATCCTCCTTCAAACCATCACTTGCAGATTGCTGCAAAGGAGCATTTTTAGGATCAGGATCATCTGCGATCAAAGTTGTAGAAGACGCTATCGGATTATCCGTTAGGATTTCGATAGCTTTTCCATGGGGTTTTGCTGTTGCATGTTTTTCTTTCTTGTTGGATGTTTTCAACATTTGCTTCTTTTCTACAGGCGACAAATGTTGCGCTTCGGCTGACGGCTCCTTTTGCTTTCCATCCACCGAGGCCTTCGAAGCTGATGATGGAGTTTGATTTTTCTCCAGTTGATTAAAAACGACATATGCTGAAAGAGCTGCTCGAACTGGTGGATCATTTGATTCGTTTTCCATAACTGCCTTGGCTTCATCATTTGCCTTTTGTTTTTTCTTCATTTTTGCCAACTTTGCTCCAATACCGCCTGTTGCGCTCGCGCCATTTCCATTTTCCTTATCCAGCTGTTTCTTTTTCTCAAGCTGACGATCCTTTTTGCGCTGCTTTCGACGTTCGATCACTTCCAATCTGTGCTTTAAAACCTGTTCCATTCGTTCCTTCTTAGTTTCAGCTAGCTCGTCCAATAAGTAATTCTTCACCTTAGGCTTTCTCTTCTTCTTTTTCTTCGTTGGTTCCTCAGCCATGCTGGCGGACTCATTACCGGTCGAGGCATTGACGTTGTTTGGATCATCAACATTATCTTTCGAAGTGTTCGCAGCGTTTTTGGCCGCTTCCAGCTCTTCCTGTTTTTCCAATTCTCGCAGTCGCTTTTTCTCTTCCTAATGGCATATAAAATAATATTTTAAAAACAGAATGATACATAACGCGATTGATACACAACTAGTAAAATAAACCAGGTGGTACTTACCTTTTTCTTGCGTATAACGGATGCTAGCTGCTTTTTACGTTCCTTGTCCTCTCGCATGACCTCATTGCAGCGCACCAATATGTTAGTTAGATCATAATCCTCGAGGTTTTTGGGTTTGGGTTTAACAATTTTAATGCGCTGTTTTTCTTCAGCCTGTACTACCTCTACTGAAACATCATCATCATCATCCGTCTCTTCATCATCATTTTGTTTGGTTACTTCCCCATTCACAACGTCCTCCTCCTCGATCACTTCGTCCACTTCCATAGGTTCCGGCTCTGGTTCCTGAGAACCGTTCACAACAGTTCGCGAGGGCATATCTTTTTCGATTAATTTGGTCGGTAGAGACAGGCGCATTTTTTTTGCATTTTGTTCAATCGCTATACCCGTGTCTAATGAAACGCGCGACTTTAGTTTCGCCCCGGTGGTGAGAGCAAACGGATTTGGAACGACCGAGCTGCTGCCGCTCGAATTTCTTTTCTCCGCTTCCGGCTTATTTTTCTGCTTTCTTACCGCCAAAGACTCGTTTGGTTTTGGTGTAGATGTTAGCATATTACTCTCTCCACCACCGATAGTGTTTCGCTTTTTCGTTCCACTGATGTAAAACTGTGCAGAAACTAGCGATACGGGCGGCATGGACTTCCGGTCCGGCTTGGACACTTCCTTTATAGGCTGTTCTAATATGAATTGCGATGAAGATGATTCATTTAGTTCCTTATTGTCCTGGAATGAGGTATTGTCTTCCGCATTTTCTTCCAAGTCAATTACTTCTTCCATCAATTCATTCTTATCGATTTCGGGAATTTTTTCCTCTTCGTTGTCATCGATCTTCTTATAGCTCTGTATTTTTGTTCCCGCAGGAAGGTTATTACGGACATCAGCGACAACTTCTGCTTCGGAGAGATTTACAGCACCAGCTGATAAGCTTTTACGAGAAATATCGGATTTTTCAGGCGATGTCGACAACGATGCACTATTATCCGTTTCCTTTGCCATTTGCTGACCTTCTTCCTTCGCCTCATTAGCATCCTCAAATATGACCAGGCTGCTGTCTATTGTTTTGTCTTTTTTTGGGGTGGCTGCTACTTCGACAAATTCGTGAAGCTGTTTCTGGTTGGAAGATATTTTAACTGGAGAACTTGATGTATCTTTCATGGGTGATGTAGCACGAGTAGGAGTTTTAGGCAAACTAGCCACAAAACTGTTCTCAGACGTTTCGTTGTCACCAGTCTGCAGCATCGAAACCGGTGTTACCGAACGTTTTATGCTGGGAGTACATTTCGGGGACTTCAGAGGCGAGGAATTGTTCCCAACACCAATGCTGATTTCCTTTCCTTCATCCTCCTCACTGTCGTCGAGAATGGTAAATTTTTTTCCCCCAAGGATAGTTTGCTTAGGTGAAGTTGTACCACTCGTCGTCAGGTCCTCATTTGAACTGCGTAATAACTGTTCTTCATCCATTTCATTGTCCTCAGAGACAAGCCACGAGTCATTAGCATACTCCTGGTCTTCCTCATTTTCATCGTCATGCTCCTCCGTATCTTCACTTCCCAGATCTTCGCCCTGATCAGGAATTTCGTTCTCTTCGATTTCTCTTTTCAATTCTTCATCCATCGAGTCACCCGACTGATAGCCCTCCACTTCGAGCGCTTCATCGTCAATAAATTCATTGCCTTCCCGCATTGCTTCCTTATCATCTTCGTTGTCTTCGCTCTCGTCTGCTGACTGTTCTGCTCCTGACGAACTTGATTTAAACGATGAATCCTTTTGAGCCTTCGGCAAGGCTTCTTTTAGCTCTTCGAGCCGTTCTTGCTCTTCCGGTTTTGGAACGGTGTATTGATCTATAGCTTCCGAGCCGGAACGTCGCAATGGCAGTGCCCAAGACTTTGGATATTTGTTTTCTGCAGGAAGGGATTCATTCGCCTTCGGATTGATATCTGCTTTTGTGTCAACAACATCTTTTACAGACCTCTCCAATACATCGATTCCACTGACATCATTATCGCCAGCATTTTCCACGAAACTTTGATCGTTCTGTAGTTCGACTATGTTTGAGGAAGCATTCGTATTGTCCTTGACGGTCTCGTTCAGTGTCTGATTAACTCCCTCAATGTTTTCGAACTTGGGAGATGAACGGACCGCTTGTTCTTCCTGTTCCTTCTCTGTTTCTATTTTTTTCGGTGATAAATCTATTACAGCATCCACCTTCGGTGAAACACCCTTCAGCTCGGAGTTGCGAAGATCTTCGACAATAATAAAAACTTCCTTTGACACGGGTGTTGGCGTTTTGGGAAACGAGCTCTGATTGCCGTCTCGTTTCGAATCATCACTGAAGGAAACATTTTTGGAGCGTGGTGACATTTTGGACAGCGATACAGGGGTTATAACAATTCGGGAAGTTGCAATGGCGCGCGGAGGTGTTGATTCATTCCTTACAGCCAACACTGGACTCGCAGTAGCACTGCGTGGGCTGGCAGAAGCGGAGACATGCGATAATGCCGATTGGCTTCGCATGTGACGTGTGGATATGTCGGACGATACTGATTCAGCTCGATCATCACCGGCATCCTCCTCCATAATTGTGTCGTCCTTTAGGCCACGCAGGCCAGAACTCGTCTTCGGGGTAGTGATTGGAAGCGACTGAACCGAAATATTTCCATCGTCGGATGTGACGCTGTTGCGCCGAGTGGAGCGACGTAGGGCTGGAGTTACAGATAATGGAGAACCGCTTGTAACCAGAGTCTCATGGGACGCGCGAACACGAGCAGGCGTGCGAGAGCGGGTCAATAACGTCGTGCCGCCACTTTCGTAACCTACATTCAGTTCTTTCAAGTTTTCCTCTGTGAGTGAAGTATTACGGGAACGCTTGCCAGAGTCGGAGTTCAATTCTGCTTCTTTGAGGTTCTGTACCAATTTGTTAGGCAACGTTGTCGGAGTATCGACGGTTTCCGACATACGGCGTCGGCCAGTACGGCCGGCGATAGGAGTGGATGGGCGACCTTCACTCTCCTGTATCGGGTTTAGCGCATTAAGTCGCTTGGTGGTGCTGTTCGATTTTTTTGGCGTTCCACTTGCAGTCGTACCGCTCGGTTTTTGTGGGGTGGCTTCCTGGTCGACCGAACGCCGACGAAGAGCACCACGGGTGACTGCAAAATGGGTGCAAAAAAAAAAAGAATATTAGAAGCGTCCATTGCCGGCAAACACTGGTGTTTGCTAAACCATAACTTACCTCTTGTCGGGATGTCCTCCTCCTGATTCATAGTGCAAGTTGGTTGGCTGGAATGTTGGCTGCGCACACACGGAATAACAACTATAACAATGCAAGGACAAATTATTCCAACGAAATTAAGAGGCTGTAATTCTGCCCGTCTTCTGAAACACAATCCACGTTTTTCCCACGCTTGCTCTTCGATTTTGTCGATTTGACAGCTGTGGAAAGGATCTTTCAAAATCAGGGAATTACTGGAAATCGCGTAACGGCACGTAACGACCCCGGTCACCATGTGTGTTTTTATGCCACAACGATTTTTATTTTTACTTTTGTGTTTGCTTGCGTCTCTTGTATTTCAAATGTATTCAGATTAAATGTTAATAAAACATATACATCATCACTTGAATCGTTCGTTAAGTGTCGTTTTTGCAATTGCAGTATTTTGTATTACAGCTTTACTAGTTCCGATCATTGTGGTTGCGGAAATGTAGAAGAAGTTGAAAAAAAATTACCGACTCTCAAGGAGTTAAATTTACAGAACAAACACCATCGTCAAATGTGCATGAAGTGTAAATTTGTTGGCTTTTAGTTTTACAATCGAGCTATACAATTTAACAGCTTTTTTAAAAACAATTCAAACAGTTTGACACTGACATTTGATGTTGTAACGGCGTTACGTGGCGCTAGGTATCGACGGCAATCTGATCAACTACTCTGGTCGGTTGCAAACGAATTTCAGCAAACGAAAAAAACGGACAAATAACAAAGATCAAGCTCCCGACGCCAGTTTGCGGTGGCACTGCCAAATACAGAGTATAAAACTTTGATTTGTGAACCGTTCTTGAAGTACAATCGCACCAATTTTTCACCTTCGCTTGTTCCTCGGACACTATTGCTAGTGACGGATAACATAATTGAGCAATAGCGCATATCATTCATCAACAGTGTCGTTTACCGATAACGCTAGAGTATTGCGTGGCTAGATTGTGTATAAGCAAAAGTATTCTCTGCGTAAAAGCTACACTTTTCCGACTACTGCTGGCGCAATGAACCGATTAGGTATGTTGGCTTAGTTACTTGTTGTATGGGAAAATAGGTTTACAGCTATGGTACGAACTCGGGTATGTTTACTTTCAGATGAATCTGAATCGACGCCGAAGAAGCGTAACATGAAACCGGACGAAACTGTTGTTAAAGAAGCTACCACAAAATCTGGCCGAAAGGTCAAGCGTCCAGCGCACCTTGACTCGCTGGAACGAACACCGAGTGCATCGCCTTCCGATGCTAGAAAATCCGTAGCTGTGAGAGCAAAGAATGCAGTCGAACCATTCGCCGGTACACCTAGCAAGCGGGCGGCGACGAAGGAGCAAGATTCCCCGGAAGAGGTGAAGGGCTCACGCAAAACTATTGCCACGGTCCGAAAAACGATCTCCGGAGATTTGAACACTCCAAAGAAGAACAAGGAAAAGAAGCAAGTGGCAAACACCGTGGATGACGCCGCTGGTATCTCAAAATCTGGACGCAAGATAAAGATCCCGACAAAATTAATGGAGTTTGAAGGTGTTGTGCTAAGTAGCCCTCGCAAACTTGCTGTTCCAGGTCAAGACGAGGCTGTTAAGGGAAAGGCAGCAAAAACGCCTGGTCGAACTAAAACTCCTGCTAAGTCGGCTGTAAAGAACATTGGTGTAGAGCAAAACCTACATCCGTACGACGATGGAGAAAAGAATCTTGCCGTTCGGAAGACACCAGGACGTCGTGCCAAATCTGTAGCACCTGACCAGTTGGATGTAGAGAACGTTCGCACGCCAAAACGTAAAGGTGTATTATCATCATCATTACTCATTAAAGAAGAGGAAAAGGAAAGTGCAGCATCGGAACAAACTCATCCAAAGACGCCAGGGAAACGAGTTGGAAAGCCTTTGCTAGACTTAGATGCGAAAGCTTCGCCAAAAACTCCAGGTCGCCGTGGAAAATCGGTTGCACCAATCAAAGGAGTAGCGGATGCCACTGATCCGGCGCACCAAGTTTCGCAACCAGAATCAAAAGTTTACAAAGACGCAACGAAAACACTGGGGCGGCGAGTTGGTAAGTCAATCATAAATCCAACGGTACATACTTCACACAGTGAAAGTTCGGATTCGATAGAAGCTGTTCCGAAAACACCGGGTCGTAGAGCCACCAAATCAATGATAGATGCAAGTATAACAGCAAGTGTAGAAAGTCCGAGAGCGCAGCGATCGTCTGCAAAAACTCCCGGTCGTCGTCAAAAATCTGTTGCGGTTGACAAAATAGATCCGGTTCAAGAGAACCGCATGGTAGGCAAATCTAATAACAGCAAATTAGTGGACAATGATAACTTGCATTCCGAAGAAATAGCATCCAAACCATTTTCAACAGTTGATAAAATTACCACAGCGGAAGAACCTTTGTCTCGTTCGGGTAGAAAGTTAAAAAAACCGAAAAAAGTTTTGGATTATGAGCAGGAGGAAAAATCTACCGAACCCAACGACACGAATGAACAAGTTTCCACCGATAGCAGACGGGAAAGGAATGCGGACAACAATGATGAAGCTATAAAGTCGCCCACGAAAAGGAAAATCATCGATAACTTAGGGCCACAAACTCCGAAACTTAAGAGCCATATTGAAAGGGACCATTCTGTGTTGGGCACTGAATCTCCTCACATGGAAAATTCAACTGATGTATCGGTTTCGCGATCGGGAAGGAAGATAAAACCGAAGAGAATGTTTGGATTCGATGACGCTGTTGAAACGACGACGACGACGTTCGTCCACGTTACAGGCTCTTCATCACCCACATTGATTGAAGAAACGGTTGAAGATGACATCAAAAATGGCAACCTGACAACAATGAATGTCGAACAGCCAGATACACGTTCTGTTTCAATTGATACAGCAAGCACACCATCAAAACGGACAGCTGCCTCGGCTGCAAACGTCGATCGAAATACTTCTGTTCCGATGGCAATTGATAAAAAAATGGAAGGAGTAGTCGATGCTGGTGAAATGAGCAAACAGCGATCATACATTACCAATCGTGGCGTAGATGATCATCATCCCATAACAGCTAAAGTGGTAGAGCAGCAGCAACACTTAATCGATGAGACGGATCGTGCTATGGTTAGTCCGCAACCAGTAATAATTCGTACATCTATTGGATTTGGTAAACCAACGGTACTGAAACAACCACTGTTGGAAGAATCGACTGTATCGGAAGGAGATGACTGTAGTAAAGTTAACAAAAGTATAACTCAACCAAGTATCGATGCACAGACGGTTGGAAGCAGTCGCTCCGGTCGAAAAATAAAACCAAAAAAGTTCTTCGATACAGACGATCTAACAACAGCTAGCCGTCAGTCGGTTGTTAATCCTCAAGCAAACCAACCCGTTCCAGTATCTGCAATGTGGTTTCCAACGCAGCAGGTTGTTGAGCAGGAGAAGAATGAAGAATTTCCAACTACAGCATCGGTTTCAGGCGATGAAGTGATGAATTCTGCAGACGAAATAGATATTCCAGAGGGTCCGGTTAAACTCGTAAATAAAATGATCGCTGAGAATCTGAACGACGAGGGCAAAGAGCAAAAACAACAGCATATAACATCGATAGAGTCGGAACAGGTTACCAGTGCCGAGACTGACCATAATGGAGTGGTAATGAAGCCGGAAGAAGATGCACAGAACATGGAGGTTCAGGAGGAAAAGATAGAAATCAGTGATGAAAGAACGATCGCAACGAAAGAAGAATCGGCTGCACAGCTAGTTGAAGAACAATCAATTGTTCCGAAAAACCAACATGTGACGCTAGAGGAAGGAAAAGTCAATCAGTCATCCGCGGAAACTCACATCTCCAACGTCATTTATTCGGATGGGTAAGCTGCGTTATAAACATAGTTACTTTTTTGTTAGTTTCAATGTTTGATTAAATCTATTTTATTATCATATTACAGATCAGGAGTAGTAGTCCAATCTAACGGAGAAGATGCGCCATTGAAAGATTCTTCCTTGAATGCAGAGGTTAATCAAAATCCGCTGGGGGAACATTCTTCTGTAAAAGATACTGATTTGGCAGCTCCCTCAGCCGACCATGATGAAGGAGGCAATGTCATCACTGATGAAACGGTAAACGAAACGAGTGATGCAATCGTAACATCGCAGGATGTATTTTCGGCCTCTATTGTGGATACCAAATCGGGAGAGAAAAGGCCCTATGAAGTTCCCACCGGAAGCATTATTTCCCCGAGTGGAACGGCTGACGAGGAAATGCTAGATGAAGCATCCTTGGGAAGTATTGAATATTTAGAAGATGAGATGAATAATATCGTTGAACACATTAAGAAGCCTGTCACTATCCAAGAGCGAGCGGAAGAGGGTAGTTCCCATTCCGCATCTGTAATGCCTTCGGTTGTAATCATTTCGGCAACACCTGCTCGTAGTGCACTGAACGAAACGTACTCGCCTGTAAAACTGAATAGTTCTATCATCGATATTACGGCTGACACGCCTCGTCCAGAAGCAACAGCTGCTGCACCACGCACGCCGGACCTAAAATTAACTGCTCAGGAAGCGAATAATAAATATTCGCCCGATAAGCCACCGGAAGTTATTGAAATAATGGACAGTCCGGCTGTGGCTGCGTTTTGCAAGCAGATCAACGATGACTCCGCACACGCTGGTGACGGTGGCAGTGCCACTAGTACACCGTTCGCCATAAAACCATCACTGGTACAAACAGTAACTGAATCTGTGGATAATAAGCTGCTTAACGTGCAGCTCGAAAGCCGTAAACGTTCCCTATCCGCCAGTGCAGCGGACACGACAATGAAGCGCAATGTCACCTTCCATAGTCCGGCTAACAGCACCATGCTGGTAGAAACGATCGATGAACGATTGATGTTGAAGAGCTTGCAGGATCAACAGCAACAGCGACAAGAAACGATGGAGACCAGCTCAAAAAGTATTGGAGAAAAGCTGCGCAAACCTCGGAAGCGTTCGCTATCGGAACACAAACCGTCTGAGCTGAAACGAAGCAAGACCAGCAAGCTGCCAAATTTCAAATCTATTCATGCAAACCATTTCAATCGCATGGAATCGCTAGCCGATTTCATGAAGCGCAAAGAATCGCGAGCAAAACAAATTCTTTCGTCGTGCAGTCCCGCAACAAAGCTTCTTCCACGGCCGATCACGGATGCGTCCGGACAAGCTGGAGGTAAATATATTTTCCGGATGGCGTGCAGCGCTATACCACCATATCAATCGTGTATAAATTTTAAATACTTCTTCCATTTTTTCAGTTCCATCGGTGGAAAAGAAAATTCCCTCCTCAACAGCAAAACCTTTCATTTTCAAATCTGCTGGTGGAGGAATACCAGTACCGTCGGCGGGACTATTTGTTGTACGTGCCAAGAAAGGACCGAATGCAGCAAAGAAACCCATCGTAAGCGATACCGAGAGAATGGCTAACCGGATGAAGCAATTTCAGACAACGTTTAAACCGAAACAAATCGGTACAGATACAAGCGCGGTACCGGTGTCCGGTTCGCTACCATCGACAAGCACTCACCACGGGGCCGGTGATCGCCCGGTAGACCAACTACGTTCGAAGCAATCGAAAATTTTAAAGGGTGTTCGTACGAATCGACGATTCGACTTGCAGATGAAACACCGGGACAATCTTCAACATCAGTGAAAGGCCTACATCGTTTGTGACGTTGAAAAGTGGTGTCCGTAGTATCTCATACATTATTTCTATGTTTTGAATAACTTTTACTAACTGATGTTATATTAACCTTTTTTGTGTCGTTTCGTCTTACAAAACAAGACTCAATTTACGGAGCTATAACTCCATCACATATTGTGTTTTTTTTAAATATATATCGTTATCATGGATGGTTTAGAAACACTAACAAAAATTGATTGCCTATTAGAATTTGAACGCTTTCTGTTGATAACAATAAAGACATAAGTTACTTATTGATCATTCTTCTTTTAATTAATTACAGAGGAAACATAACGATGAACATAAATTGTACTTATTATTTTATGTTGTAGGACTATTTTACAATTACCTGTCATTTAAATTAAGCTCCTCGTTTTCTCACACAAGTGCGTAAATCAATGCCGTGGGAAAAATCAAAATAGTTACCATTTGCTTCACCCGAATTCGAGTGATGCAGCGTTAAACGTGTTAATCATTGAAAATTACCAATCATAAAGGACTCATCAATCTTTTGAGAGTCGTCTCAAGTTTTGAATGATTTCTCACTGAAGAAGCATAGGAAGGCTGTTTATTATGAGTTTATTAATCTTCTTGCAGAATATCAATAGTCCGACAAAGATTGTCCGTATCACCCGGCGCTCGAAAACAACGAGAGCGTTGGTGTCCTCCACCCGTATCGTCCAAGACTCATGGCCATAAAGGACTGCCTGACATATCAAGACGCATTGTATCTTGGAATCTTCTGGATCGTTGGAATTTGTTGAGCCTATAGTAAATACGGGCCCTGCAATGGTCAGAATGTCTGAAAAGCAGGCAATTCGTCTTCGTTACATTGGTTACAATCAAAGACTTAAAACCTCACATGTCAATGTACCTCTTCGTACACCACCGCAGATGTCGAACCGATGAAGCCAATGAATTGGAGAGTACTGGTGAAAATCGTGCTTCGTATGTCGAGGACAGCACTTCGCATGAAACCTTCCAGAGCTATATTTGAATTGCAAACAGCAGAGTCCCCGGTAAGATCCGAACGGTACCGATAGCATGATCGAGATTCTCACTCTGCGCTCCATTGATAGTGGACCTCAACAGTGCCAGCTTTCCAGGGAATTCGTACTGCTGCGTAGTATTCCATAGAATCATGGGTCCAATCTATGGTATGGTATAGTATAGATGGCGAGTGGGGATATAGTGCTTCAAACATTTTTGGAGGCTCTGTCACAGATTCATGTTCGCAGATGCTACATTTCTCTGTCCTTTTTTTCTATCAATCCCAACACCAGAACAGAAGAATGTAAATCTGATCCGAGTTGGTCAAAGGATCAGCATCAAACTTATATTTCTCATGTGCATCCTGAAGATTTGTCGTCTTCACGCTCTCGATCGCGTTTAAAGGCCCATAACCGGTGTATCCCACGATTCCCTTGGTCTTTTGTAAAACCAGCAAAATAATAATAATATAACGATCCCATCCGAGATGGGCTTATCAGCAGCTTGTTCGATTATGAAGATGCAAAGAAAACAACAAGCTAAAACACCTCCCCAGAAAGGAAACGCTACCAGGGGGAAAAAAGGATACAAAGTAGACCCTGGGAAGAAAGTGCTTTGCATGGGAACCAAATTTCCAAATCACCATGGATGCGCGAGAAAGAGAGCGAGCTCTTGCAAGCGCAAGCGAAAGAAACGAAAGAAATGCGTGTGGATAACAATAGTGAAAAGAACAGAACGAATCATTACACCGCTCCTGCAACTGATCGTGTTCTGGGTTTGCAACAGTGGCATGGGAAGCTGCGATGCATTCGCGCATCTCTTGCTGCTATATTATTTGTTGCCTTCCTGCTCGTTTGCCTTGCGTTCGTTCTTCATGTAGCGACGCACACACACACTCACGGTCGCGAGTAATCACATATTCGTCGGTTGTGCTTCCTTTCGTTAACGACACGTTCAGTTCCCGTGCAATGAACCGAATGCAGCAGCAATGGGAGAAATAGGAAGTCGGTTTTAATAGCGACATGGACTTTCAGAACGAATAAAAAAAAGTTGCCACTACCCCAAGTCCAACGAAAATGATGCAGGGCGGCTGAGAGGGAAGGGGAAATGATTTCACTTCCTGGGATCCTTTGAGGTCTGGCCGTTAAGGAGGTCTGTTGCTTTTTTTACTTTTCTTTCCTCTTAGCTGTTTTAAAGCTCCTTTCGTGTATTTCATCAGACGGTTTTATGCATTTATTTATATTAGCCTTTTTCCGCTTCGTTCACTCAACCCGCCAAATGCCATGCAGTAACGCTGCAGCCAGTCTGCAACGGGTAGTTTACGCAGGGATGCGTGGGAAAGAGACAAAGGAAAAAAACGGTAAAATAACACAAACCGCCTTCGCCGTAAAAAGCTAGAGGAAAATGAAGCAAATCGGAAATATTGACACCGGAAGTGTGAGTTCTATGCTGGTAGCGGGAGGAAATAACGTCTTCCTGGCTTCGGTTAGACGCGCTTGATTAGAAAACCAGTAAGAAAGAGATATGTATAGTGCGAGATGCAGCGCAGGAATCAGATACAAAGAATGTTTGAATTGGGAAGTGAATAATTTGCTGTTCAAACGTTAAAATTATATTACTTGTTAGAGCTCAGCAATAAAAATAAGACACACCGAATTCGACTACATCATCTATAAACCATTCACCATGGTTGCAATCGTTGCCGGATTGCATACGTTGGCAATCGCCGGTCGCAGTGGTTCGCTTTCTCACTTCCACGCGTACGCCGTTCCGGTAGCCATCGCGAGTGAGCTATGAGCGCGTGCACGGGTGAGAAAAATCGGTCGCATCAAGTGAGTGAACCGGCGGCAGTTGAAAACCGTGGGAGAAATAGTCTCATCTCGCTCTGGCGCGAGCTTCTCACCGTTCGTTCGCAGGAGATAAGAGCGAGACATAGCATACCGCAACGTAAAAGTCGATCGAGAGAACAAAAATGTAGTGGTAGCGGTTTCAAACGCGCTTGTTGCAAATGGATGCGTGTGAATTGATGAGAATATAATTTTTTTTTATCACAAAGTAGAATGATTCTCGATATATTTGGTGGTTTGAGGGAAGATTTCATTCCTCAGGAGCGCTGGAATTAAGATTAGTTATGGTAGCATTGTTTCGGTGTCGTTTACATTTCTTCCATACGCGCACCTTCTCATGGATGAGCTAATAAGCGCTTCAAAATGCAAACTTATAGAACTTTTATTTAGAAGTCAAGAAACATAGCCAAACACTTCGAGCATCAACCGATCGGTAACGGTTAATCGTTGGTAAATATGAAAATAATCGCAACAAATTCCTTTTTCCCACGGTCAAAAGCGATCGTTAAACAACAGTTTCCCACGCCGATGGGAATTTTCCCAACATCGGACAACACGCGGGATCAATTTGAAGTAAGGAGGAAATTCATTCGCTCAGCTAACGGACTGCGGCTGATGATGTGTGCGGCCGGAATGAGCACAATATCATGCGTCTCGCTCGCCGTTGATGAAAACGGTGAAAAGCAGATTGAAAACATAAAATGGCAGCTACGCATTTGTGAGAGCCTAAACGTGGGAATAATCGCCCCATCTCGCACCATCTCGTGGCTCTCACGATTGCGCCATCTCGCTTCGGTATGAATCGCATTTGGGCAGGGGTTTAAAAAATGAGCATACAGTGTTCATTCGTCGCTATTGCCGTCATCTCACTCTGCCAAACGTGTACGAGCTGCGCACGACTAGGAAGGGGCATCACTTTGATCAATTTCGCTCGCTCTTTCACTCTCCGCATCTAGCGAACGGCGAGATTGAAGTACACCACCAGCGCCAGTGTGTGTTTGTTTGTGTTGTGGAAAGCTTTTCCCGAAGAAACGCGTTTGTTCCATTCGAGGGAAAGGACGGTCGGTATTTTTTGTGTCTGCCGTCGTGTACAGGTCGCTCGACCAAACTGAACCGTGGTCGGTCATTTATTCCCGGTTGCCACTAGCATCGAATCCGTCACGTAAGTGCTGTGCCGCCGTGTTATGCTGCGGAGGTTTAATACCTGATGGATTGTATTGATTTGACCCCAAAAGTGTGTGGCGGGTGACAATGGAAAAATTGGCAAAACGTGAAGCGAAATTGCAGTGTGGGCGCGGGTGGGAAAAAACGGTGCACGTAAACGCGGGGGTTCGGAATTATACGAGCACACGATAAGAAGAACGTGACGCAGAAGAGAAAAAAGGAAAAGAAAACTACGTTGTGTTCGCTTGCTTCACTGTCTCAAATCTCACCGTGTGTGTGTGTGTATCTCTGGCTCCTTCTCACAATGATTCGAAACCCAGATGGCAGTGTGCTGCTGGTGTATGGAGAAAAATCTCGATCTTTTATACGCGAATTCCAATCCGAAATGCTTTGGGAAATGTAGTAAATTACAGATACAAGAAACACATTCGCGCGTGCAGTAACACTGGCTGTTCAACATTTCCCAAGTCCGCAAGAGCCCCCAACAAAAGCCTACTACGACGATCGTTCGATGTGAGTGAGAAGTTATCATCGGTTTCGCAGTAGCTCTCACTTCTAACTCACGCGCTGAAACACATTGGAGTGGTGTGGTAAAGTGTTGAAAAAGGAATAGGAAAATTTCCACGACTGCATATCGGCGTACCGTGAAAAGTTCGATTTCCTTACCGTGTGTGTTATCAACGTTTTGGACTGGGTTGTTGGGTAGCTATGTGTATTAGTAAAATGTGGTTGAAGTGAAGTTTTTGTTCGAACCAATTCCACGGCTACCTTGCACGGTTGGTGACGATCGACGAGATCAACCGACACAATACCCAACGAGTGTGTGTGTGCGGCCGGTGGGTGTGTATGTGTGTTTCGGCTGCTAGTGTACATGACCGTCCCTTTGCCGTTGCCCTTTCTCAGCTTCGCTTATAGCGACCGTTGTACGAGTACCGGCCCATGCATGTATGAGTTAACCATAGAATGTGAAACCTCAACTGGAGAAAAAAATGGGAAAAATGCGTAGGCAAAATATGAGGAGCGAACGGTCGCATAGGTTTCAGTTTTTTTGCACCTTGATGCGCGAATAATCCGACACCGTTGCTGATACCCTTCCTCGTAATACGTTCTCTCCCCTAAAGTGCCCTACCTCCGTATTGTCTGTTGTTTCTGATTCGTGATGTTTGAAAGTTTGGTTTGATTCGGTGTGTGTGTGGGGGGTTTTTGGAATTTGATTTCCAAAGAACGCTGGAAATGGTCATGGGGTAGGGTAGAACGGAAGGAGTGAAACACGCAGCGAATGGGGTAAAAAAACGAACAACGGAATGGGCAACGTTGGGAACGTTGGTGTACCACAACGAGGAGTGGTAGTGAGTTGATTTCTTGCACTGCTCATGGCTCCACTCACCAGCTACGGTAATCATTCATGGCTCACCGCGATGAGAAAGGTGTGTGTTTGCTGTCCCAGAACAACGAAACCATCGGATGACGACGGCGGAAGGAAGTTTAATTTTTTGGAAGCAGAACAAGGCGAAGGGAGTATGGGAGTTGGGGCTGTTGCAAAACCTACACCAACAGCATCTCGGCATCATCAATACCGAACGGGCACTGGGGAAAAACAAACTGGTCGAATAATACGGTTGAAGGTGGAATAATGATGTGTGCAGACGGAGAAGGGGAAGTAATCCGCGAAAACGGAATGGCGATAACCAGTCGGGAACGAGACAGACAGCAATATCTTCAAGAATCCGTATGTTTAACAGAAAGAATTTGTACAGCCGAGCAGTAGCGGCTTCTCGTCCGTATGCGTGCGTGCCAGGTTGTGCGTACGAAAGTGGAGTGTTTGAACATGTGTGTGTGTGTTTGTTTGTGGGGGTGACAGGTTTGTGACGGCGAGGAAGTTGGATAAAACAGTCTGTTTTTACTTTTGCTTTTCCTTCCCGTGTAGGGTGTGTGTGTGTGTTGGTGTTTGATGTATGTATTCATTCTTATTCGGCATCTCTTTCCGCCTTTCATGACTTTTGCAGTGGGCTGAAGAACCGGAATATGGTTGGGGCGAATACAGTGAGAATGAATAGTGTGGAAGAATATATCGTACTTTTCAGTTGCTGTCTCGCTTTTGCTTGCCACATTTCCATCAACGGTGAGCAAACGTACAAGCTTCTCACCGAGTGAGAAAGACAGTTGCGAGTGAGTATGAGTGAATATTCCAATGACAGGAGCAAATGCAGCCCTCTTCTTCTGTTCTGTAAATATTACTAACCCTGTTGACACTTACGGTTGGGAGGATATTGAGAGATTTAGTTCTCGGGTGTACTTTTTATAGCCGGCTAACGTCAGTGGAATTGCGCGCAAAGGAACCAAATCAACAGTATCGACAATGAATCTTCTGTCCAGAAAACGAATCCTTTCACCTTTGCATTTGACGTTCGTCATCTGATAGTGTGTGTGAGCATTTCGTGGCAATTGCGAGACTGCGAGAATGATGTTGTGTTACCATGCTTTGGAAAGAGTTGATTTCGTTACGGTTTAGCTAATATTTGTGCAGGAAGAACAATAACATTTTAGTAGTATGCGCATCGTTCGAACGTTTACTACAGAGTGCAAGGCGACTAAGAGTACTAGGACGAAAGACAGTAACTAAAAGATAGACGCAGTGGTTACGGCAACGGCAACAGCACTGAGGCCAAAGGGGCCGAAAGCCCCGAAAGAATCTGAAGGAATGAATTTCAGATAGGTTTTCTTTGCAGTGGCGAACCCGAGATAGTTCTTGACGTGTGCTACGTCTGTTCTCAGTTTCTTCAGGATTCCGCATTCTCTGCAGCCATCCGTCACTTGTAGCCCTCCGCTCTATCGCGGTGTGTTTTCGTCTGCCTGGTGCGATGATTGTTCGTCTCGAGCGGAGTTTCTTTTTTATTCCACCCGAGCACGCGTGAAGGCTTCGTCGAACGCGTGCGGTTGGCAGTCGCTGTTAAAATGGGTTTTGGGAGACTTTTTAAACGGTGTTGCCGATGGATGCCAGCTGGCGAAGGGAAGCATAGCGGTCTGCGGCGCAAAGTGTTACGGTGGGTTGGTGAATATATATCATGCATCAAGTGTGGAGAGTGCGTGTGTGTGGGCGCGCGGGAAGGGATACGCCATCGCGTGTATCGACGAAACGGCGAACCGGTTCGTCTCTTTCGGTTAGTGGTTTATTCGCGGTTGTGCTATCGTTTGGACGCATTTACCCTCTCATTCCCCGACAGACGGTAATGTTTTGTCCCGGTCTTGCGCTTGCTTCCCACTATCAGCGAACGCAATGATGGCCGTTGTCTTCAACCCAAAATCGTCCTCTGGGCTGGAGGATAAGCACAATACGCTTTGCACACGCACACACATGTGTGGTTGTATGCTTATGTGTCACAAAGTATCGTAGGCGTGCAACGGTGGAATGCAGGAAACATGACCACCGGAAACTCCTACGAGAAACTCCGATCGTAACGAAGGGAAATCGAAAGGATACAGCGATTTGGTCTGTTGAGATGTATCTTCTGTATACATAACCGCTCATTATAGTACGATGATTGTCTAGTATAAAAGTGTTTCCTAACTCGTTGGTCAACAATCATTGAACATATGTCCTGCGAGCATATATTGAAAAATATTGGTTAAACAACCAACAAATCGCTGTATGTAATGCTGTAATGATGAATAATTATCGTTGTTTACCGTAGCGAACTGCACACAATTTCAACAGTTCTTCTTCTTTATCGGCATAACAAGCTCAAGAGGTCTAGGACTGCCATTTCTGGCTTCCTGTGACTTTACTTACCCGTAGCTGGATAGTCAGTCCTACGTACGGGGAAAAAAATCAACAGTTAGCTACGCCAAAATGTTCAATGAGTAAATTCGCTCCGCATAAATCCTCACAGATTCTGGAATAACTAATGGAACGGTCCATTAATCGATTTGAGTGAATAAAATGTTGCCTAAACTATCAAATCCATGCATTTCGCCAACAAAATTGTTGTCCGAAAGAATATTAGACCTTGAGGATTCATGAATATGTTGAAAGTCGAGTCATGATTAGAACGATTCTTCACTGAAGCTTCATATGAATGACTGTTCTTAAAAGATTCATTATATTGCTATTTATTATATATTACGCATTAAGGTTTGATCCTTTGGACCTGACACCACCAAATCTGACCGTTCCAAGGCAAGCTCATAATTCAGGTTGCGTGGATTCAGGTTTGAATGTAGGTGTGTAACTCCGCCACACAGGACATGTGGCCGTAAAGCTTGAAATATATAACCTGAACAGCGTCAAAATGCATTCAGAGGACATGGCGAGCAGTGGCTCTTCAAAGCGCAAACTTTTGTAAAATACGTCATTCCGTTGTACGCCGCGTCCAACAAGTGCGCGCGCACATGCATCAATTGGAAAACTGAATTCAAACAAGAAAACCAGCATCAGTAGTGTAATAGGTAGCAGGAAGATTATCGGGGCGATTGTGAGTTGAGTTTGGTGTTGGTTTAAAATTTTTGCACACAAAATTTGCATTCCAAGGACACTTATCGTCTTGATCTCGAATAGTTGACTGGGAAAAGTAGTGGTTTACGCCTATGAGCCGTGCAGTGCAAGGATAGCTAGATAAAGAAACCGATTGCACGTGTGTGCGTGTTGGTGTGTTGGTAACGAAAACAATCGTTGACAGGTGGCTTGTTTTGGCAAATGGACGGGGTGAATCGCCGTGCGGGAATGTCGGTGCTCGATTGTGGGTGTGTGGGAGTGTTTCTTCGTGTGTTTGCGTTCGATTTGTTATTTTGTTTGAACAATCCGTCCATGAAAAACAAGTGAAAATCTCGTACCGGCGAGGCCACTACACCACGCACAAACGAATGTATGCAACGTTGCCAGCCATGGTAGTGCGGCGGTGCTGAAGAGTATTGAATAAGCTTTGTATGTGCTTCGATGCGATATATTTCCTATTTTTGTGTGTGTATGCGTGTCGTACGGCGATGAGGAGCGAAAGTTTTTTTTCCATTCTACTTTTCCCTATTGTACGAGACGCTTTCAACTCAGCTGAAGGATGTACGAAGTTTTTCCGTAGCGTTGTGGATTCTGTGGAAAAATTGTATGTGTTTTGAAGATAGAAGGAAAACTTCCCATGGTTGGTGTGGATTTGCTCAGAATACGAGAACCATGTGTATGTGTGTGTGTGTTCGGAACATTGTTTTTATAATCGATTTGAAACCGTTTATCTTCCATATAGAATCCTTTTTCACGTGCAAACAAGTGGTGTAATGTCGTGATTGTGCTGTGTGCTTAGTGCTGTGCATATAAACGTCGTGAAGTAGTGCCACAATCGTTCAATGAAAATGTTGTACAAAGAGCAAGAATTGTACTGATCGTCGTGTTCTCTGTGTGCCTAAGCGTGTGGTGTTTTGTCGTCGTCTGCTGAGCAAGTCGCATTTTCGATTGTTCAGCTTCAGTGTGCGTGTGTTTTTCTTTGCTGAATAAAGGTGAAACGATGCATGAAAAAGTGCCCTATTTAAAGTGACACATCTAGAAGGCGCATGTAACGGATGGAGTAAAGAAACTGTGTAGCGAATCTATTGCAGTAGGCATTGCCGAGAGTCTTTTCGTGCAAAAAGACGTTTCAGCTTATTTCCGTTAGTTCGATCATCTGAATAGATGGCCACCTATACAAGCAACGTTCGTCAGATGCACAGCGGCAGCTTTGCAACATTAGTTCTCTAATCTCGAGATGTGCCGAATTCAATCAACATCATTATCACTAGCGTGTTATGATTTTGGTAAGTCATTTTCAATACTTTTCTCACTAATAAGTTTATTAACGGTCAAGCAAAATTAAATAAAAAAAAGTTACCTGCGCATTCAATAGAAATAACACGAAAATTCCAATTAATGTTGTGATATTTTTTTATGTACCTGTTGATGGGGATGGCACTGGTTGTGTAGTTGGTAGTGGCGCCAGTTACACACGACCTGTGAAAATTTCATCGCGGACAAACAAGGACTGACGATTGCAGCAACCTGGTAACGATAAGTCTAGTAAGCCAGAAATGGCGCAAGTATGACCTAGAAGGTCGTTACACCAAGAGGAACTGCTACTGTAGTGCTTATGCTTGTGATATTCAAGGTGGTCTGACTAACAATCAATTCAACCGAGAAAAAACTTAAATGGTGCTAATAACGATTTGATAAAGTGCAAATTGAGTTAAGAATTTCCGTTGTTAGCTTAGTAGCTTTGCATGAAGTACCAAACCATGCATTCAAATGTGATTTTAACAGTATAACAACTAACCTTTTTAAGAGGTTGTCATTGATGGTTATATTATAGGACTATTTATAAGGAAGGGAAATATAGTAATATATTTTTAAATTCGTACAAAAACATACAAAACATAACATATCAACAACAACAACATTGATTTTTATATTTCCTAGAAATTGACATTATCGAGCGAGGCACATGGTTCCTCAAAAGGTCTGATATATATTCCGTTATTCATTATAGCACTAGACTCGTTAAAAACATGAGGCCTTTTCGCCCTGTTTGGATGCCACCAAGCCAAACATTATAACATTAGGTTGGTTTTTTAATTGAAACTTTAGTCAGATCTTTGAATATATACTGTTTGGAACAACTGTGACCAAATGGCATCCAATTTGCTCGAGAATATCCTCATGCGTCGCCGAAGGAATTTCATTATGAGAAACAAATTCATAGCTGCGTATTAAGCATAAATTTTCGCAAATTAGTAGTAATGCAAACTAGATCTTACAACTGAACTTAAAGTAAGCTAGTCGTAAATCAAAAAAAGTTATTGGCACAGCTGATATACAAGCTTTATCTTTTTCGCATTTTTTCTTGCCCCACCATATAGTGCTAAAACGGCTTCATATTGTTAGAATCTAGTCAATTACTTTTTCAAAGAATCTTTGCAAAGCGTTATAATACTTTCCTTTTTAAACTGCAGTAAAATTTGTGATAAAATTAGCATGCGTGACAGTGTTTCTTTCTCATCGACACATCGCCAAAACATACATATTGATTTTTCTGTGTTCTCTGGTCCTTTTTCTTCTGCAGGGAATATCGCCTACGGCTTGAAAACCTTTCTACTCAATTTGTTGTTGGCTTTGTAGACCGGCAGCAGCAGCAGCAGCATCCCTGACATAGAAGTTGCACAACCCGAGGGCGAATGCTCATCTGGAGGTTGGATCTGCATCCTTCCACATATTCGATGTATCCCGTATCTCCCCCACGCTGCCGGTTTTACTGGGGGTGCATATTAATTGCAACCGTTTCGCAATGTTCATGGCCATCGGATCATCAACACCAGTACAACAAATCACGAGGATAAGGTGTTGCGTTTGCGTGTTGCATGTATAGTGTGGTAGAAGACACACAGACAGACAAACAGAACAAATACATTCCAAAGTTTCCTGGCAACACACCGCACAATAGAAAAGGGTGACAACGAATCTGAATCAAGCACACGACCGTGCATCCGATTGAACCAATCTGTATTGAAGTGTGCTTTCGTCCAGAGTTGTAACGAAGTACGCAAATAAGCTCGATTTGTGTATGAAATAAGCAGGGTTCATGCAAAACAAATCCCAACATGAGTGCCTAAAACCGTTGTGAGATATGGCCTAACGAAAAACTGGCGACAGAAACCAAAAGTTATAAAATCGACATGCATAAACAAAGACATAATGCCTTGTGTCAAATGTGACATATATTCCTCTCTGATTACGCTACTCTGAGCAGGGACAGGAAAACGCATGCTTGTGAAGTAAGCAAATTAAAGCAAGTACGGCAAAGAGAGAGAGAGAGAAATCTGAGACTAGTTTAGTTGGGCAGAAATGAAGACGAAATTTAACGATACTAGTAGCAAATCATTCCGCATACCATCGAACTTGCGGTGTATTCGCCGTATGTACAATCACCCACGTACCGATACAGCACTGTAGAAGGGACCGCAAAGTGACCGAGCAATCGTGTCCTTCCGGTCGATCAAACCGCGTGCGCGTTTTTGTGCCGCAATTGACGCCATGTACGTTATCAACCCAGCGCCGGCATCACAGGACATACAGCCCACCGCCAGCAGCTACGTGACCGTCCACCATCCGGGTAGTCGCGAATCGATTGAACTTGAACAGCAGCAGCACAAAGAAATTCTCAGCCAAATACTGACAAAATGCAATGCCGACATGTCGGAGCAGGTGGCCAATTTTAGCTGCCCTGATGAGAAGACTCCCCATCGACCAACCGCGACCGTGGCGAAGGACGGTACAAAGCCACCCACATCACCTACATCGGCACGCCCATCAATCGCATCACCGCGTGCTGAAGCAGAAAGGCACGACAGTATAAAGCCAGCGCCTGAACCCAGTTCGTCGTCGTCGAAAGCACCTGTAGGCGAGGACGATACAGCACGGCATGGCAAAGATGGTGAAGTCCGGTCGCCTCCTCCCACAGTGAAACGGAGCACATCACCCGACAGTTCACCCCTTTCGACGGCAAGCTCTTCCAATGCGGCTTCCCTCTCGCCAGCGTCATCAGATGGACCGTCGAAACCACCGGTGAAGTTGGAACCATCGACTGACACACTGGCACCCGCGACCAACTTTTCCAGCGTAGTGCATCCGAAAGAACGAGCTCTTAAGTCAATTGCAGCAGCAGCAGCTTCAAATGAACGGAACAGCGTGGTGAACGGTGGCAATGCTACGGCGAAGTCATCCACCAAATTTGCCGGAACAGGACGGACCATGTTAAATGGCACTAGCAGTTTTCCCACCGGTACAGCGGCCAGCATCGGGGCGGGTACGGCATCTGGCGGCAGATTACAGTTTTTTAAAGGTAAGTTTAAGACGTTAGCTGAGACATTACAAATGATTGAATCCGCTGATTTTTATACTACAATTTTAAATTTAATAATTAATTAATTTAATGAATTTATCTGTCGGTCGATAGTATTCGATAAACGTTGTATCGTTTTCTCGATATCAATGTTTGCGATGTTAAAGAAGTTGAATTGAAATCTGTCAGTTCTAGAACAGCCTAGAAGTTGAAAAATGCTTCAAAAATTGTCAGGCTGGATATCAAAATTTATTTGACAAATTGGCTGACTATCCGTCTACGTTGTAAAAATAAGTCTAGTAAGCCATAACATGATTTGGGAGATCGTTACGCCAACAGAGGTAAAGCACGGATATAAAGAATTAATGATAGAATTAGTATTTACTCCGTATGCCTTTGGTATTCAATCGGTAAAGTGTTGAGCTTAGAAATCTTTACCATCACCACAATATGATGTAAACTCAAGAACCTAGACAATTTTCCTTGTACATCATAAATCTTATTAGTCGTTTCTTGTCTGACGTATTCTACAGAAGTTATTTACATTGTTTTTTTTTACCGGTATTTCTCCAGAATTACCAGAAGACATGTTATCTCCGAACATAGTATTGAAGGTTAAGACGAGGAAGAGAGTCTTTCTTTTGGAATCCAGGTCAAGCTTACCAAATTTGTAGGACTGAAAATGACCAAACTATAGCAGACTCTTCTCAACTCTTATAGCAGATAATGGAGGATAGAAAACTTTCAGTGGTTTTGTCCTCGATAGACATATAGAAATAGGGTGCTGTCTGGCAATCGGTAATGTTGAGGAAACTCAGAAATTACTCTAAATTCAGAAGTAATATAGTTCAATTGCTTAGACATGGATTTTGGCAGAAGCCCAGAAGAATTTATGACCTCTTATTTTTGGGTGGATGACCCCGCAGCTGCACCCGCTATGAAGAATTCTACGAGTTGTACGCGATGAGTTCCACGATATACGATGATTTCAGTTAAGTTTCGAGATGTATGATCAGACACTTACTGCGAAGCAATTCAATGCCATACAGTAAATGAAAATATCTTACGGTAAATTTATACAAATAACAAGTCCTTCGATGAACGTTGCTCTCATTTGTAGGGTTCTGTCTAATAGTGTATATAATTATTTTCCAAACGAGTCTGAATAACATGTATAAGAACAGAAAACACTTGTTCCTTTTGCTGTACTTACAATAATAACTTCGGATAAAAATGCATTATGCAATTGCGACTGGGTATTGCTTCTAATGGAATGCTATTCTATGAACGGGACCATAATTCTGTAAAATTTGGCCCGTCCAAAGAAAAAAAACGTGTTAATCTTTTGCAAATTTGACAAAATCATTATACGACAGGCAGTATAATGCCAAAGTACGGACGATTGATAACAGGTGTGATCCATCAGATTGCGCGACGTCCTCTGAAAGGCGTCACTTTAGAGGAGATGGGGCAAAAAACTGTAAACTCATCGATTGGCGATCGAGCCACAGTTATCGCATCGAGGCTTCTGCATTATAGTCTCCGCTTATCGCAGTTTGATTTGTGAGTTCGTCGGTCGTCTATAAATAGCTTTCTTGTTATCACGATGGATCACTAGCGCTTTCGTCCTTCGTTTCCCAATGAGTTATGCTCCGGTTTCCACCTCCTTCTCGATTTGGTGTGCGCAACCTTCGAGGCTCGAACGGTGGTTTCATTTGATGTTCGGATATTTGTGGACCGGTAGTAAAAGTGGCACGTCATTTAAAGCCTTGATAATTCCTTCTGCGTGGGGATTTCTGTGCCAATCGAAATTAGTCACCACTTATCTAGGGTCAAATTTGAACTGATCCGCCTAATGGCAATAACGTTTAACAGGTGTAACAAGTCGTATTAGCGATACAGGGCTATTGTATTCCATTAACTTGTTTTTAATACGCATGTACAAACTATGCCACAATGGTTAATTGTGGAGTTCATTGTAAAGTTATACATTCAACATCGCAATAAAAAGTTCGTGAATTAAAGATATTTTTCATTATATTTTTGTTCGCTCATAATCATGTGCGACTTTTGTGTGCTGATGGTAGATTTGCAAAAGGTTTCACGTTTGTTGCCAGCTATCAGTGGACTTTCCATCCTCTATGTTTGGTTTTAATTTGACACTATCTCTATAGTCAATTGCCATTCAACGCTTGTGCGTCACGATTACGGACGACCACACCTCCGGCCACCTCTTGATAAGGTGAACGTAATTGTACGGTACCACACACGGGGATCGTTCAACCCTCAGGACCGCGAATCTAGTCGTTTTCGCTGGAGGCTGGTTCGAAAGTGATAAGCACCCTGGCCGACGACGTTTGGTACGATGTCGTGGTCACAGTTGCCACACACATACCATTCCCGTTAGCACGCACGTACCCTTATCAACGAAGCGTTGGAGCTTCAATGGACAAGGAAGGCGCAAGGATTCGAAAAATTCGTATGTTATTTGCTTTTTTTTTGCATCGGGAGATGTGAACTTTGTTTTGTTTTCGAAATTGGATTATTGTTTACATTTTTTGTTGCATATTCCTCTCGCTCTCGCTCGCAAATTCCACCATTTTACGTCAGGGCAGTCCGAGAGTCCAATCGGTTGTCGTCGTAATAAACACGAAACGCACAACTTGGGTAAATTCATGGTGCGCGTTTAAATTGGCGTACTTGCATTTGACATCACTATCTTCGCAGGTTTGTGCCAACACGACTATCGTTAGCTTCAAGCAACAATGAGGATGATGTTGCCGACGACGAGGCTACATTGCTCACAATATTCTATCTACATGGAAGATGGAGCGCGCTCGTGTGAAATCGTGGTTAAATGGGATATGTGTTCCATTAGGCTTGTGGATTGATAAGTGTGAAGAATAGATCAACCCAGGAATCTGTGAGCACTGCATAAAAGGGTTAAAGATGAATTGCTTTCACCATAATTCGTGTAAAAATTCATTTTCGTGACGTGATAAATGTAACATTACTTTCGTCATCGTTTTCATGGGCAGCTAGGGAATTTACTTCAACGTTACAATCCACTTCAATGCACCGGTCTCTTTTTCATCGCAGACGGTGTTCGACGTCTCAACTCCGGATCGTCGCCTTAGCCATTTGGATCACTTAGTGAGTCTGCGTAGGTGGACCGGGCCAATGTGCACTTATTTTGTTTGCCTGGCTCGTAATTTACACCGCTCCGGAATTAATTTGCTCCGCCATCGTTTGTCTCTCGGCGCGTAGTCGAGTTTAGTTTGTCGAAGCAAAAACAAAAATGAGATGCAATAGGATCAAATCCGCAGCTAATGAATCGCTTTGAACAAGAAACTTTATGCCAGAATGTTAACGAGCCTTTTATCTTACGAGTATTCTAATGTCATATTTTCTGTGCGGAAATGTGGTAAACGAAAATAAAGTTTCCATTCATTCGCGCAATTTAAATGCAAATTTTTTCGATCAGTTTTCAAATTGATACCGATATTGATGTATGATGATTGTGATTAGTGTTAGGTAAATCAGATTCAGATTCATGAATGTTTGAATTGAAGGAATGAATCTAAATCTCTATTCTACAGATTAATGAATCTTCATGATTCAGGAATTCACAAATATAGACATAAAGAAAGATAGAAACATAGTCTCAGGAACCTCACCAGAAATATCAATTTAAGATTTTTTTAATACTTTTTGCTTCCGAAATAGGATTTTTTTATACAGATGAAATAAGAATGAACTGTTGGGTCATACGGTTACCATTTTGTTACCATTCGAACTGTTTTAGTTTATAATTTGTAAATGTCCCTTTACGTTGCCTTCGTCTGCGGTAGTTAACGATATCGTTAAACTTAAAGAATACATTCATAGTTTAGGAAACTACAAATATTTTAAAAGCAAAATATTATCATATACCCTAATCATATGAGCTAATCAAATCAATTTGAACTCAATTACCCAGAACTAATATTCTCAAACCCAACTTCAAAATTACATTTGTTCAAATTGTTCTATTCGATAAAAGTTGTACTATTTATTTTATCTAAAAACAAAAATAACTATTTCAAAAGCACAAACAATAAAAAATAAATCGAATAAAAACAAATGTTCTCAAGAGATTCATGAACCTTTTGAGAGTCGACTCATGATTTGAATGACTCCTCGTTAAAGATTCATATGAATGACTCTTCGCAAAAGATTCATTAAGCACAACACTAAATATGATGAAACTTCTTAACTTCAGGGTTGGTGAACAACAATTTTAAACATTCTGTATGTACTGTACAAGGTAAAATCTTTCACAAACAAAAAATATTAAGCTGTAGCTTAACATATTGAACGAATTCGTGGATTTTTTTTTGTATTCCCGCCAATACACTGGCTTGAATATCCACGCAGTCCCAAAACCGTTTACCCCGTTTATGGCTGGTGGCCATCGTCATGTAGTTCCCTCCCGCCCTTGTCCTGGGTTGGAACCGTTGTTGGAAGTTGCGAAGCGTAACGGAAGTGATGTGCAGAGCTACATCGGAGGAGCAACGAGGGCGCGTCAAACAATGGGCACATAAGTTAGACGCAAGAGGCTTCCTGCCTCACGGGCAAGAACAATATACCATGGGAGAATATTAGTATGCGTGAGAGAATTAAAACGTGCTGCCGCGGTCAAGCATACGAATTTTTCTCCCTCTGTTACCTATTTTTTATGCGCAAGCCCCTAGCTGCCCGAAGATACAGGGTTTGATTTTTTTTTGCTCCACACTAGCACAAAATGCTCCCTCTCCCCCCAAAAAAAAAGGTGCTTTTAATTTTCGAGATTTCTGATATTCCGTAAGTGAAATGTGTTTGTGAGTTAGGAAGAGGCAACTTCATGGAAAACTTCCTAAGACAAGGGAGTAAGGGCAACCGGCCTGTTACCGAAAAATAGAACATAAAGCACACAATATCTCTAGTAATGTGTGATTTGCGGAAAACAATAGAATTGAAGTTTTCCGGTAGGGCACGGTGTGGTCTTTGTTCGAAACGAACGTTTTTTTTTTAACGGTTGAGTCCAGCCGTGTTCGAGTGCACAGTTATGAGATTCGGAATTAAATAATAATTGAAGTCGGTTTATTGAATCAATTGCTTCTGTATGAATTTCAGGACAGTCTCTTTCAAAAATGGTCAATTCTATCCACTAGTGTTGCCTGCATTTAAAGTCGAAGATGGTTGTAAATATCGTGCCCAATGTTTGTTTGGTTGTTTTGGCCTTTCGTCAGTGGATACTTTTTCCAATCTGACTCACGAGTGTCAAAAGGTGAAAGTATGGTGCATGGCTCCGGAAAGGAAAGCTTTCGATGCGCAGTTGAAGGAAACCCAGCAAACCCGCCGATCCTCGGCTCCATGGCTAATTATGCTGTTAAACGTCGTCGTGAGGCATCGGCGCGAAAGTGCGTCTAATCGTCGAGACGTGTCACTTTTGCAATCATTGTTTTGACAATCGGCATTGAGGAATGTTTAGCCAGCGCCATTATGATAATTTAATTTAACAACATAATTAGCGCCAATTGGTGCGCCTCGCCTCGTGTTTTGTGCAGCTAGTTTTATGGTGCCATTTTAGTGAAGGTGGTAGCTCGGTGAATTGTGGATAAGGAAGCGATAAACGCACACGAAGACGGTGAAATAAAGTTGCTTACATACAATATTCGGTTTTATATCACGTGAGTACACAGTTTTGATGGTTTTGAAGAAAAAAAAATTGTGGGTTTTGTTATAGTGCTTGTGTCGATTATTTTGATGCATTTATACGCGTCGATCGATCGATTATTGGTTTTTATTTCTTTCGGTATACTGAAACCGATCATTCAATCAATTATTTGGTTGTATCAGGGTCATTGTACAAACTGATGATCTTATTATGATTGACATGTTAAATATAGCAAGTGCAAGAAACGTGTACTTTCCTTAAGAACTTTTCATACATTTTATTTTAAATCGAGATGTCAGCAGATGTTGCACCATCTTTTTTTGTTAGATAGGTGCTGTTAACTTTAGTTACAGATCCTATTTACATTATTGTTATGGTTTGTTATTGCTATTGATGTATTGTATAACTCTATCATGCGCAAGTCACAGGAACTTTTGTGTCTATAATTGATAGCTGGTCAAATTATGTGATGGAAGTTAAGTATGTCAAATTATTTTTCTTGCTGGTTTAACTTAAGTTAGATAAGTGTTTCCACTATTAGGAAATATAAACAATATTTTAATATACATCAGGAAATAAAAGTCGAATTTCATTTGATTGTTTTAAACGACTACATCGTTAAACGTATTAGCAGCTCAAAATCAAAATATCGAACAGTACCTAAGAAATCTATCAAAATGGTCATACCTGGTTTACCGCTTGGTATTTGCTCAATTGTTTGATATATACCGTCTAAGATAGACCATGATTCTGGTCCATGACAATGATTCTCTAAGTCAGTTTTTTTGTATGCGTTTTGACGTTTCCAGGCTTATCCGCCTTTCAGCTCGCCATACAAATGACAATCCTAGTTTATCCTGGGAAAAATGATTAGCTTGTTTTTCTAATGAAAGCAGCTAACCCAGGCTCGACAAATGTCGAAACAAAGAATTTTACTAGCTGGTCTGAACTAGTTTGGGCCATGTTTCCCTCGTACGAAAAATGTAAACAATACTTTTTAACGAAAACAACTGAAAAAGGATTATTTTAGTAATCAGACTTTTACACTGTTTCAAATGAATTGAATTAAAAGTTAAATTGCTAATCTTTAATCGATTTTTCTCAAATCTACTGTCATAATATTACAAGTTTTACACTTGTGTCATTCTTTATGTCAAAATGCTGTGTTCTTTACGAATATGTACATAATGATAGCCCTGTACCTGGATTATTTGACAGATACAGGCTAAAAGGTTAAGCTTTCTAACTAATGGTATGATCTGCCCTATAGATAGAGTTATATTTAAGCTTAAAATTTTACTTAAAATATCCTCAACCCCTGTATCAGAATCTGTATCGTAAATCTCGGGAACTGGAATTACAGTTCAAATTTTTTGCATTAATAGTCTAAACATATAATTGCTGCATAGAGTAGCATTTTAAGTGAGTAAATTATGAACGTTAAAAAGAAACATGAGCAAATAGTAGTAATACAAAGCAATTCCCCAGTTTTGTTTTTCCCTGTCACTTCCGCTTTTAGTTTAGAGCAGGGTGTGTAGGAAAGGGCTGTCGGTTGAAGTTAATCTTGCAAAAGGCATCCATGTGGTCGCTTGGTTCGATTGATTGTGTAAAGAAAAGCTTTTCTCAGCCGTAGTTCAACGGGAAGCAAACCAAAGTGAAGAAAGGTGGTAGCGCAAAACGTAGCCACAAGCGCGAATCGCGCACGCGTGCGCATCCAATCACTAATGTCCACAATCTGCTTTGGTTTTGTTTGTTGCACCTTTTGCACCTCCTCATGCTACTGCCCCTCCCCAGTAAACGTACGCTCCGAAAGCATTTGGGTGGTGAAAAAGTATGAAAAGAAAACGGTGAAAAATGAAGGAAAAACCCCGCAAACATTAGCTGCAAACGCCGCATCCCCTTCGAGCGTTATTGAATGGAAGAAAGGCACAGATAGTGAAGGTACAACGACGACGACGACAACAAACAGCACTGCAGTAAACCAACCTAGGCAAGCAAGTGGTTCCACAAAACAAAACAAAAATGTGTGCACCACACAATAACCCGCTGGTAGTACTTTAGTTGAGCATAACTACTCCCATTCCTGCGCAACCCGGTAACACCCCATTGGTGGTGTAATCCCCTTACCACATTACCTTCATCGAGAGAGGACGAGATAAACGCGCGCGCGATACTTTGGTGGAGCCTTGTTTCATGAGGATCGCAAAAGATAAAAGGAAAGAAAAAAGTTGGTTTCTGAAAGAGAACGGAATAAGAGAGGGAGGGAAAGGGAAGGGAAAGGTTAGCGTACTCGAAGGAAAAGAAATATGGGCAGCCATCTAAAGTAGGCTTTGCTTAACAGGGAAAAAAACAACATCGGTTGCTTGGTTTCGCGGGAGGTTATGCTTTTGGGGAAGAAATGTTTCTATAAAACAGAGAGAGAGAGTGCGAGAGCACAACGAGCAACAGAGAGCAAGAGTTTAAGATGGATATTCAACTGATGACAGGCGCAAGATTGAGATGAAGATTGTTCGAATTGGTGGAAGAGAAGGGAAATGAGGGAAAGATTAGAAATGCGCAAGGGGAGCTAGCTGAAAATAGGAATAGCAGCAAGGGAGCGAGGAGGAATGAAATTGGGCTCGTGCTACATTCCACTGTCCCCCCCCCCCCCCCCCCCCCTTCCCTCATCCCAACGCCACACTTTATTATCCCAACATTTCTCCACATCCTTCGTTCGTTCGTTCGTTAGCTCTTTCTTTCATGGTAAAGTTGGCGCAGTGATCGAGCTGCGCCTGTGGCACAACAGTGGAGTTCAGGCGGCGTCATGGAGACGTGTGTGTATGTGTGTGTATTTTTTTCTTAATTTATTTGCCCGTCCACTCTACTTGTGGTTGCTTTTTTTTACCTCTGTGGATTTGAAATGATGAATAAGAGTAAAAGCCTCAGAGCGAACGAGAAAGCAAATGTGTGGCACGCGCTGCATGACACAGAAGACTCGCACACCCGGATCCAGTGCTCCCGCGAGCAAACACTCTTGTATTCGGCCGTTGTGGCTCGTGCCAAAGCCAAAGATCGCGAGCCTGAAAGGTGGGCAAGGGATCCAGGCAAGAGGGGCAAGGGGAGGTGAAAGTAGAAGGACCGAGGTCGACGATGATCGCTTGGCTACTACTTTTCTCCCTTTCCATCCCGTGGGCTGTTGAAGTTTCTCTCGTTTATTCCATTTAGTCCATACGTGTTTTTCTTCCGCTTCGCGCGCCTGCCTTTCGTAGGCTCCAAGTGTGGTGTGTAGCGTTCGTTCGAATCAATGACATCTTGGGTTATGGTGCCACTAGCAGCGCAGCATCTGACGATGTGCGTTGGGGCTTGGGAGCGGGGCACGGGTTTCTTTCCACCTCCTGCGAACCCGCCTATGACCGAGGAGGAAAACAAATGAAACAAAACAAAACACTTGGGTTCGGGGTTGATTTTACTAACCAGCGGATAACTAAGGCACTGCAAATGCAAGTAAACGTGACAAAAATCTGCCAATCTATCAGCTAAGCGGTGTTGTATGATGGATGAGATTAAACAATTGATTACATTTTGGTGTTGTGTGAATCATCCACATCATGAAATCATCCACATTTCCTATTGTCTGAAACTTTAAGCGTATGATATGGTTTGTCCCTTTAAGTATACAATCGTTCATGTTGCTCTTAATTGTTGTTTTGCTATGCAGGGTTTTCGGGCGTTATATTGTCAAGTTCAGCGAGATGTTGTCTTGTTCGGGCATATAATTGACTTGTTCGGCAAGTTATTGAATAGTACAAAAGATGGCGTTGATATGTGTTGTGCAAAGGTGTCGATAACCCTGTATCGTAAACCCTGTAAAATAACTTTGTTTTAAATTTCAAACCCTTGTCTTCAAAATATTCCCTTAGCACAACGCTAGTAATTTGCTTTTGTCTGGAGTTTAATATATCTCTTCGTGTACTGCTATTATACTATGTACTGCTACGTGTACTGCTTTTACAACGCTAGTAATTTGCTTTTGTCTGGAGTTTAATATATCTCTTCGTGTACTGCTATTTAGTTATTAATTTATTTGAAAGCCTTTAATAGCCTTTAATTTGTAATAAACAAAGCTACTCTTCGTGAAGAGCCTAGACAAGTTTTGTTGTTTCGAGTAGTTGCTACATTAAAGTTCCAATAGGAAAAGCAGACAAACCTTTGCGAGTGTGTTCGGCCATCTCTTCGAGGCACCTTGGGTCCAACAGGTGTGCTAAAGTAATAAAAGCGAAGCGAAAGAAGTGCTATGAAACGAAGTATGCCATGGGATAGCTGGAGATGAAGGGATTGGAGCACAAAGCAGCAAGGTGTAACCCACAACAACAGCCGTCATGGTTGTTGCGTGGAAAACGCTCCAATGCGGAATGAGGTGGCTGAACGAAATAGGGGAGAAAAAAAGTTAGCTGCAGTGAGCTTTGGTTGGGCTCCTTGAAAATTGGCTTGGAGCAAACTAAAGTATAGCTGCCCCTGCTGAACTTGCGCTGCAAGCAAATCTTGGTTAAAAAGAGAGGCGGTGTGTGTTAGTCAAGGGAACAGCAGGCACGGGGCAGAAACGGGGACAGGATTGGGAAGAGGGTAAGAGGTAGCAACCAGCAACACAATCAACAGCACCGCACCATCAACATCAGCAGCAGCAACAGTAGAAACAGAAGACACAACAAAAATCATCCATGATTGGGGCACGAGCGCAAAATGTTACGGTTCGTAGAACACATTTTTTGTTCGGTGGCGTGTGCGCGCGCCAACTTGGAGAAAATTGTCCGACCCTTTCGTCTTGCGATGATTGCGTGTTGTGTTACCTTTTTTTTTGCTCGCTCGCTTCCCCTTTTTATGCTCCTCTTCGAATGTTGTATTTGTGAGCTGGAACATGTGAGTTATTCGTAAGAAAATTGGACTCCGTTGTCTGTTGCATTTATTTTTATTTTAGAATTATTTTAAGCAAAGCAGAAGATGACCAGTAGTTTTGTTAGCGCTGACAAAGCTTTTGGTATGTAGACAATAAATGCGCGTTTTAAGGTATGTTGATTATACCTGCATTATTTTTTTACATCTCATTTAACCTGCTAATCTTTAGCTTTCATCATCTCCTCAGTATCCACCGTATCGTCATCTAGGCACATTTCGAGAGAGAGAGGGAGAGAGAGAGAGAGAGAGAAGATCATGCTCTAAATAAATAATTAGATTTCATTCTTCACAATGAACTTCACGGCAGCATCCCACTGGATGAAATGGTGAACTATTTCTTTAGTTGTGCCACGGCTATACTTCACTATGCGTTCCATTTGTTATGTTTCTCTATTTTCTTGCAAAACGTTCAGCTCATTTTTTCGTTTTGAAGAATTTGTTCCTCAACCCCTTTTCGGTAAGGCAGTATGCACTTGTTTCACAATACTCCCGCAAATTGTTGTTGGTTGTTTGTCGAGCTTGTATTACCGTTTTATTCTGCGTTATAATACTAGTCAACCCAGAGCACAAAAAAAAAAACAAGTGTCCGATAATGGGGCAGATCATACTCTAAGTTAGAAAGCTTAAGCTTTTAGTCTGTATCTGACAAATAATCCAGTTACCGGGCTGTATCATTCTGTACAGATTCGTAAAGGACACAGCATTTTGACATAAAGAATGACACAAGGGATCATTTTAGGGTGTGATTCCGGCCAATGTCCGAAAGTATCCGACAGTCGTCAGGAAACTGTTTTCAAAGCCGTGTTCCAGCTACAGGTGTTACTTCAGAGCATGATGATGCTGCTGGTTATATCTCAATCTGGCATCTACCTGGCGAAAGGCCAATCGGTAGTCTTGTTCTAGCCGCTTTACTGTAAAGCGCAGCAGCATCTACAGATGCAGATCTTGAGCAGCTTATCAAATAGTGAAAAGAGATTCTGTGGATAAGATGGATTTTGTTTTGTGAAGTGTCAGTCGACTTCAGTCCCATGGAGTAGCAGACGATCTTCCGGAAGGAGAGATAGAAGATGCTGGTGACAATTTTTTTGCGGATGACTTCAAACTTAATAATTTCGGTAATCCAATAATTTTGAAGTCAAAACGAAAATTGCCAGGATCTCGAAAAATCTGAACCAATTGCTAAGGTTTTATGTTTTGGGAAACGTTTGTGAAGATTCTGCCAACCCGGTCAAGGTTGTCCAATATTTGATCGATGCACTTTGCTAGAAGGCTTATAAACGGCTTCATTGGTTTCTCTTTTTATCAACATTTCAAAAAATAAGTTCATTTTGTTTTTCCATGCGTCGTTCCAATCTAAACAGTAGGTATGATGAAACGTAAGATATCCGAAGTATCTACTCATGTTCTAATCAGCTTCATGAAGACAATTCATGGACACCAAAGTGAATAATTCTTAAGACATTCGATACACGTTTTGAGATAGAAATTGAATGCTTGTCGCGTTTGTGCCTCCAGGAACGTCCAAGAATATTGTTTGTGAGTTGGTTGAAGTTGAATCCGAGATCGATAGAAAACGTAAATTATGTAATTCCTACGAGTTTTGTTGGATAGAAGAAGCGCGAGGCACGGCGGATTATCATCTTTTGCGATCATGAGCAGCAGTATATAGGAGGACGGACCCAACAGATGTTTTACGCTTCGTGCACAGTAGAAGAGAGGTACTACTTATTCAGTAAACTACAGTGAACAATGTTTTTAATATTTTTGTTTTTTTTTTAAGAGCATTGTATTGATCACATACTGCTTGCTAATGCGATCAGCAGCTCTATATTGCAATGTATTGTGAGATTTATACGTGAGATTAATGGAGCGCCGATTATCCGTACTTATCGGGACTAGACTCTTCCCGGATAAGCGAATAACACTGATAAAAGGCACACCTCCTGTTCATGATATTTTTTTCTTTTATTCAAGGGTAGGGCTTTTTTAGTGTATAATTTATTTTTCCTATGTGTTTTATTGTTGTCGTATTGTATTGTGTGTAAGAAACTGTAGCTACTTTTTTAGACTTTGAGCTCTGTTCATCTGATAAAATTGGGTCTTTCATTTCTTCCGTCAACGATGTTGCAGGGAATATGTCAAATTTACCTTGGAACTGTCATTTCCGAGCTGCATGGACACCCGGAGAAATGACTCCCGGATAATCGACGCTCTTTTGTAACTGGAGTAAATAGGAAGCGTGAATAATTTTCTTGAGTTAGTTGGATTACAAATTGGTTGAATTACCATTTTCAGATGTAATTTTCAATGGTAAGATTTAAACCTGTGCCATGGTTGTTTAAGCTAAAAACACCTGGATATGGGGAATAATTGCCACAATGATGGGCTTGGCATTGGTTATGGGCACAAGCATACGAGGGACACGCAAAAAAAAACAAAATAGATTTTGACATGGTGGAAGAAGCAAAAACGAAGAAAAAAAAAATTCTCGCCATCTGTCGCGTATCCCTTGTTTTTGTCGTGTGCCATAGCGGAAAGCATGAAAGAGATAGCGCAACCGTTGGCAGAGTAAGCGCATATCGTACCGCGAACGAGAAAAGAGTGCACACGAGAAGGATACATTGAAAATATCCCCTCGCTGAAAAAGAACGTACTAGATCGAAGCAATGTTCACACATACCAGTGCGAGTGGGCAAGAGATCGCGTGCGTGCAAAAGAAGGGGTGCGTGAAAAGGACACATACAATGTACGGCCAGAAACAGACGGCCCGGTACCGGAAATGCCGGGGAAAACGTTCTGAAAAAGGGCTTCGCTTTATGTTGGTGGGGGTATGTGAAAATAAGCGAAGGGACGAAAGGAGGAACGGGTGGCGCATAGGAGGTTTTGGTTCTGCTATTTTTTTGTTTTGTTTTCCGCTCCGTCCGGTGAGGAAGGGAACACTTCCCTACACCTTGTCTAGAGCAGGCGCGCGCTGATGTTTGATGGATATTTTAGAATATGCGTGTGTGTGTGTACGTGCGAAATGCATACGAAGGAAGTAATTATATGGAGGGTGCGGAATAGGCGTAGCTGGTGGGAAATTTGTTGGGAAATTGGGGCGAAAGCGAGACGCAAGAGCATGCACCGACCGCGGGCATGATAGAGCAGGAAAAGGACCAAACAAGCATTCGTTAAAAGTCGGTATTGTGCAGTAGAATTGAGTTGCGTACGCTAAGCAGACTTTCATGTTCAGATAATTTTTCAGCTTTTCTGCAGTTCCAACTAATTTCGCATGAGTTATCATTTTAATCAGGTTAGGTAAGGTTTATGCGAACGTTTGCGCTGTGTCTACGAAAGGTCTTATTAATTTGCTATTTACTCACCATATTCCATCTTTAGCTAAACTTTGATCGCGATTCTGACCAAAATCATCACACTTTATCAACGTTAACGGCTGAAAGGGCAGGTCGTGGTCGAACATGTTGACTGCCCGAGGGAAAGTAAAGGAGCAAAAGAGGAAACAAATCGCAGTAATAAGTTGAAAGAATGGGATGGAAGCATCTGTAGTGTTGGAGGGGATTGGATTACAGTGGGCGGGAAAGCAAGGGGGCGAGATGGTGAGGAAGCGGTGTGTGGGTGTGTGTCGTAATGATTGTGACACGCGCGCGCGTATGGTGTTTGGGGTTTTGTGGAGGTTACCTTGGTTTGCCGAAGGAAACGACCGGGCGGAAGACCCCGCGACACATAAAATGAGAATGAAGTGTGTGTGTTTGTGTGTGCGTCTGTTTATTTAAATATGTGCGTATGTGTGCGTGTGTGTGTTTGTGCGACACGCTCAGGCGAGTTATGCCGCTTTATGCAAAGGGGTTGCGCCCAATGGATGCAGAAGCCGAAGAATAAGGGGTGGAAGTACGTAAAAGGCACTAGACCGGTAAGGGCGCACTATGTGCAGCTTTTCGTGGTGCGTGTCTGGGGAAGGGAACACGCATGCAAGTACCATTTGTGCGGTACTACTTTGGTTCGTAATAGAGAGAAAGCGGAACAGATTTTCTCTGGTGGGCGAAAGAGATGAAATTGTATGAAGGGTTTTGGTGGCCATGTGCCATGCCCCCGCTTGTGGATGTGTTGGAGGCGGCAAGGGGAAAGTAAACTTATTGTTGATGTTTTCATTACCCGACTACCTCCCGTTTTACAAGGGACGCGTGCTTGCTTTATTGTCTTGTTCATCATTTCACCGTCGGGATCCACTACCCTCCGGCAATCCCCACCCCTTCTTCATCCGTATAAGGCTTGATCTGTTAGGTTTATTTGTCACTCTTCTGCTTCTGTCTGAAACACTCATGGTTGGACAAGTGTGATCTTTCGTTCGTACTATGAGTATTTGACTTAAAAGTAGGAAGAAATCCTGCAAAGTATGTAATAGTTCCTATCATATAGTTGCAATTGGCTGGCTAGAAGTTAGCTAATCACAAACAGTTGTATACATAGGAAAGCCATAGATTTCTATAATTAATGAAAGTGAGCAGAAATTGGGCACTTTTGCTAGACTTTTGCAGGCCT
The DNA here is from genome assembly GCF_943734725.1 of Anopheles marshallii. Lineage (NCBI taxonomy): Eukaryota > Metazoa > Arthropoda > Insecta > Diptera > Culicidae > Anopheles > Anopheles marshallii. Next base: position 49,762,830 of record NC_071326.1, on the reverse strand, counting down.
TTAGGCAGTGCCAGTGAAGTGAGTTTCGGCCCTTTAATGATGATTATAATGTGATGAACTGACATGAAATTTATTTCAAAATATTTACCAAACTTTGTAGTGTTGAGTGAATTTGAATCTGGATCACTGAAAATCTTGCTCTGCGATCCTAATTATCCTATCCTATCCTGTTACTATTTATGGCTTGTTTATGCTTCTGAGTTAAGAAGTTTCATGCAGACGAAATAGCCCATCTTTAGGTAGTATTCGATCCGACTGCGAAGACCTTGAAATAAATCCTTGAAATTTCACAAATCTATGGGAAATTTATGACAATTTTTAGAGGCTCTTCGAGATTTAAATGACTCCTCGCTTAGGATACATATGAAGGACTCTACAAAAAAAGAAATACCAATTGCCAATTTAAAAATGCATAGTTTTGAATATGCACGCACAATTATTAACTCTAGTTTTTAAAACAAATAGATTATATGGCATTTATTCTGCTAATGCCTGTGTTTCAGCTCATGTCGAAGTAGGCAATTTTTTTAAATTTAAAATGACATCAAATCAACTTGACACCGAATGGTGAAAAATAAAGAAAAAGCAAACATTGGTGCATATCACTCTGTTGTTGCTTGTTGGTGAACAGCTGGATTAAATCTAATGCTACTGCACCGCACTGAAAATCCCATTCACTACAGCAGGAGGAGAGTGCTCGGGAGAAGAGACGGCCGGGCGAAGGCTGCTATGGTAACGGCGTCGCACGCTGGTGTGCGTATGTGTGTACTCAGGGGATTGTAGTAAAGTCGCACCCGTGCCAGTTTGTGAATGTATAATATGCGCCTGGCAGCTCGATCGCCCTTTTCCGCTCGCTCTGCGCCAAACGCGCGGCGTTGCTGCTCTTCTGGCAACCGCAAAAGAGCACGTGCGCGCAGCTAAAGGCGCTTAGGCACGAGCCACCGTTCAATGTGTGTTTGCGCTGGAAAGACGAAAACGGACGATGGGCTGAGCGTGTGCGAGCGTGTGAGAACGAGAAGAGGAGAAAGAAAGCGGAATCGTCCCATTATGCCCAACACAGCAGTAGACGCACGCTCGAAAGCCATCTTGGCACCTTATACTTCTCCTGCGCGTGGGGAGAAAGACGCAAAGGGGGGAGGAAAAAACCGATCGGTTCGTGTAGGCCGTGCGGCTTTTAGCCGAATGCTCTGGGTGTATGTTTTATCTTGTTCCGTCGCATCAGCGCATACGGTGCTTTCTTCTTCAGTATCTCTTTCACGCCTTTGGCTACTGTACCGCCCGGGCATAACAGCGCACCACCACCACCACCATTCCGTTGCAGTTGCTGATGCCGCGAGATGCTCGATCGGTTGTCGCTGAGATGAGGTTTCGATGATAATGATGATGACGGTCTGGGCAAGCAGATGCTCGTTTCAGCTGTGGTGTTGTGCAGTGCAGTTTAAGGTTTATCCTGTTGCGTACTTTTACGGCGTACGAACGAACAAGCAAATACAATCAAACGCCACGGGAATCCTGCCGTTTTTTGCGTATCGCGGGGGGATCGCGTTATTTCACAGTTGGCAAACAGCAAAAGGAATCAAATAAAGTATTACTCCTACTTTGATGCTTTGCAATCTTTGTAAGTGCAATCACACTAACATCTTTCATAATTGCGCTGTATGTTGTAATGCCAATTGTTTGGATTTTTACTGTCATTCAACAGACAAAGAGTCATTTTAACGAGGATGCGGTATAAATTTGTTGAGCTGTTGAAGAATTGATATGTAAAAAAATCCATGGACATAACTTTACATCGTGCATTTCTTCGAGATTTGGAAATAAATGCTTAATAAACCCTAATGAACTTTCATTCAACTGATGGATTTACCTAAAACTGATCTCACCCGATTCTAATCTGATCGGTACTATGTACAGCACAACAATAGTTATGATATTTTTATGGAACAGAGCAGGAAGACTACTTCACGTCAGGTAGAAGTATAAAGTTAAGTCAAATAAATCGGTTTCGTTTGCAAAACTCTTAATTGCAAAAGTCACTTTAATAGAACTACAGCTGCAAGATGTGTTGAAAAGTTGCAATTTGTTTAACAATTGATTAACATTTTTGCTCATTTCAAATACAAAACGAAATAAAATGATGCTATTCTACATAAGTCTGATCTGTCACAGTTTGATTCAATCGGCTGGAAAACACCAGTGTGGTTATGCATGTCACAGTAGCGGAGAGGAATCCGTTAAATGATCACATTATTCGTCGTAAAGCTGAAAGGCTGAATGAGCCTCCACAAGCGTCAGTTAACCTCCCCCGCGCGTAATGGCGATCCGTAACGTTTCCCATTAACCGGGAGAAATTCGTTGACTGCATTAACCCAATCAAACGGTGCTCCGAATTGTTCGACCCAGAACACTGGGGGAGGGGGACCCCATGGTTTCTCGGTTCCCATTTTTAGGCGTGGGCAGATGATGATGACGACGGCGATGATTATTATATGATTTGATCATCCTCGGCACACGGACGCGAAGAGCAGCGTGTATCTTGATCGCGGGTGTCTCAAACGATGGGGCACAAGTGCCTTTTTACTACTACTCCTACGGGTTGATCAACGGAACGGAACATGGTTCTGGCGTACAAAACCCCGGGGGCGAAGGTTGGACGGCGTTCAAGCGCTTCAAGTAAACCTACCGGAAGAATATCTCCCACGGACTCTGTTTCGCCGTTTGTGTATGTGTGTTTGTGTGTTTCCACGTGATTTCTCTAATTTTACGTTTTGGGCACAATAAAACGCATTAGCGACCGAGATGGCAACCATGTACCTTAATCGACTGGAATGGATTTAAATGAATCCGAACTGCTATCATCGCCACAGTGTCTTTTCCACAATGCGTTGGAAAGTTATCAGGAAAGTTGTTTGCATCTGTTGCGGCAACGGGACATTGTTTTGCTCATAGATCGGTTTTAAACGTGGGTTATCCAACTCTATACTCTTATATTAAGTTTAATTCTTTCCAATATTTAACTCATTATGCGAGAGATTCTTTTCCATGCCGAAACAATGCTCATTCACAGTATTCAATATAATTCAATGTTCATTTGTTCATATTTGTCGTTGTTTTACCATTGATCGAAAGTGAGAAATAGCATTTAACTATTATCGGGTTAATGTGATGTGATTAAGATCCTCTGAGATTCATGAATCAGCCAAGATTTGCTTGTTCGTAATGTCCCTCTTCCCATTCGGTCTACAGTTGCCAAAAACGGGCAGTACTACAATTCCTCATTAGCCTTCAAAGCCTGCCAAGCCTTCCAGGCCTTGATCGAATCCTGATTTGGATTGTACTCCTCATTAAGGAGTCATATGAATGACTCGTCTCAAAAGATGCATTACGCAAGGCACTACATGTTTCTTTGACACAATTCTCTCTTATAGATCTATAGCACCACTGCGCCAGGATGATGTTTGCCAGCATATGATGAAGCCCATGCTATAAGCATCTTCAGAATGCCTGTCATTGATTGAGGATTTGGTTTTTCTTCTGCTGAAGTAACAATTTGCTTGACATTAGTAACTCCATGAGCTCTTCAGGGGTTCGTCATTCGGGGAGCTTCCATGTACTCCGTGTACTTTAATGTTTTTTTGTCAATCCTGAATTTTACAGTGTTTGTCAACGATTGTATGATGTGCAACCGTTGACCAATAAACAACTTCTTCTTCTTTATCGGCAACAATAACTTCATGAGGTCTAGGCCTGCCATTTCTGGTTTTTTTGTGGCTTTATTTACCCGTAGGTGGATAGTCAAGTTCTGCGTACGGGCGATTGGTCCGGATGGGATTTTGGTCCATTCGTGTGAAGACCGGCGCCGCTACCATCATGCCACCGGACCGCCCAGAAATTAACGATTGGTTCTTTGATGGCCTGGAGTTAAGCGGCTTCTGAGCATTCCATATCAGGGCATATTATCACTATCGTCAATGTCTCGATTTTGGCACTGAGCAGCAAAAGAAGTTTTATTGCAATCTGGATAGTATTTATTTGAAAGGCTAAAGGTATGGGATGTTAAAAGCTGTTATTATGCAATAGAATAACTTTTCCCGATAGTTTGCAGTTTGCGTTTACAAGTCAAAAATCAAATTTTCTTGGTGCTGATTCCAGTGGGTCCGTTCCGCGAGCGACAACTACTGACAAAGGGAGATTGGTGGTTGACTCTTATTGCATTCCATACCCGTGAGGAACATAATGCAATATGATCAACTATCACATTGCACGGCTATTGCTGCACAACCGTAAGCGGATGGTGCCTTTCCTTACCATCCTGTACCGTCATCGGAATAACACTGTCCCGCTGTAATGATATCTCTCCATTAGCTAAACAATCAGCCACCTGGCGCTGTATTCTACACATTGTTCCATAGAAAAAGGAACACACCTATGTCGTAATAGCGGTTGTTGGCAAAGTTTTATTTTTTCCATGCGGATTGTATTGGATTGTTTCATGCGGTACGCTCTTTCTCGAGGGAAAAGCTCTAGTTATGCTATAGAAGCATGATTGAAATAAATGTGTTTCTTCTGTCGGGCGCCAACAATTTGGTATTGTTCCGTTGTTGATGGCCGTTTCGCTAGGCAGGACAAAAACGCGTCATATAGTGTCTGTCGTTCTTATAGCAAAGAGAAATCGTAGAAAATCGTTTGCATATGGGCGTTAAAACCCGCGAAGACGCTTTTCCTGTCTACCTAATAGAGAAAAAAAAACAACAATAATACACGTTTGCGCCGTTTGCGCTTCATGGCGGAAAAACAATGGAGAAAGGTGATACACAACAAAGCGGCGAAATAAGAGACACAGCTTTCGGGGTGTTCCTTCCTACTTTCGGCGTTATAAATGAAGGAGGGACAGCCTCTGTTGCAGTGCGGGAAAACACATTCCTTAATCACACGTGTGCCGTTTCGTTAGCTTGTTTCGGTTCGCTGCCGTACGATCGCGTGATGGAGCACGGTTAAGATCAGGTGTGATATGGCACGGGTACGCTCGTTCGTACGCGATTGGAATAGTTGAAATTCATTATAGTGAGTTCCTAGGTAATATATGCATATGTAGCAAGAGACGCGAAAAAGGGCCACCTATCTAATGGATGTACTAGTGAGATCTGCGTTATGTATGCAGATGCTAGATTGCTAGCATACAACGTACATCAAGCAAGTTTAGCAAGCAAAGTGGAAGTATCAATACTTGTCACTTAATTATGTTGCGGATTATCGTGCTCCCGAATGCGTTCTTACGCATTGTTTGGGCGGAAATTTTTAAAAATCTCTAATTAAATTACATTAATGGATTATTGAAATATAGTTTTACTTAAATAAATAACTTTTTTTTTCTTTTTCTGTTTTGTAGATGGGAAATTCATCCTGGAACTGGCCCGTGCGCGAGAAGGTGAAAAAACCAGCTGGATTTCTGTGCCGCGTAAAACATTCTGGCCACCAACTGTTTCCTCCACCAGTGCCAACTTTCACAAGCACGAAAGTTCTACTTCTCTCAGCTGTAAGTACTATTGACTTGACGAATGTAATGTACGGTGACATTTTTAATCGTTCCTTTTTTGAATAACCTACATACGATACGATATTGCCAATCGAAAATGTCATTTTATGTTCGTTCGTCCAAACCAATTTCTACGAGTTTATGTAAAATTAATAATGTTTGTTTAATTTTAATTTCTTTTAGTTTCCGATGATAACAGCTCCATCCAGTCCTCGCCCTGGCAGCGGGACCATTGCTGGAAACAATCGAATCCTCGCCCGAACATTTCGAAGGAACTTTCACTTTACTATTTTCGGCCGTTGAAAGCTCGTGGTAGACCATCTCAAGATACTCGTTTACGGTGGCGCCGGAAGCGGCGTCGTCCTTACGAGCCAAATCTTCCCCCGGAACGCACATCGAAGGTTCAATTGAACGCAGCGGTAGAATCAGAAGTTGTGGAAAATGGCAACAATGAATGTAAGAAGAAGGAAACCAAACCGTCAACGGATGAAAATGGTGAAGTTCTCGACTGTCACTCCGAGGTGTCTAATGGTACTACACCGATGGATACTTCTGAGGTAACCCAAGAGAATAAAGAAGATGAAAGTGGTGTGCAAAACCCGAAGAGAACGACTCCAAAGGGTCAGATGGAGGATGATTGTGATCAAAGTAATGGTCATCATCTGACGCCTAATGTGACACATTTTCGTGCATCGCGTTGGAAACGTTCAGGCGGGAAAGAGCTAAGTGCTATCATCAAAACTCTGATTGAGCAGCAGCAAACAAAGGTCACCAACTCTATGACTTCCCCAGCTGGGGGAGGATCTGCGGTGGGTCCATTCCGTCTCGGAACGATAGCGGAACGCGGAAGCAATAGTGGGACTAGCTTCCGCAGTTCTGTATTCTCGAGTTCTGCCGCTTCGCAGCATGTTTCGCCACGCAAAAGAATTCTTCGCGAATTGGAGAAGGTTTCGCTCGACGACGTTGGAAGTAGTGGTACGAGTAGTACCAAAAGATCTCGCCCGAAGTCAGGGTCCGCCGTAGGAACGCCCGTAATTGTGACGGCAACAACTGCAACGCCCCTGTCGACACTGACGACAAATGGTACGGGAAGCTCGTTGAACGGTAGTAGCAGCAGTGGTAGTAGCAGCAATAGCAACAGTAGCAGTAAAACAAACGGTCACCTAAACGGCTCTGGATCGATTGTAAATGGTACAACTGGAGGTCCTGGAAAACAGTCGTTGAACGGTGCGGGAAGTAGCTTGTCTCCTGCATCAAAAAATGCTACCGCAGCTCCGGCCCCTGTGTCGAAACCATTTAGCAGCTATAGCATAACCTCACTTTTGGGCCACAGCACAAGTTCCAGCAGTGGCGAATCCTCTTCCTCGGCGAACTCTTCCTCGTCTGATGCGCTGCAACGCAAAGCGGACGTATCGGTGGCATCGGTCACATCAACAGCTAGTCATCATCATTATCACCATTCGCAACATCCACTGTCACCACACCAACAGTATCAGGGACTGACAATTGGGTCCAAGTCACCAGTAATGACGGATGCCGTACATCATGCTCATTATCAGGGACAACTGGGATCGAACCGTTATGGTTACAACAACAAGAAACGATCACCCAGCTATGGAGGTGGAAATGGTACTGCAGCATCGCCAGAGGCTACCTCTGGAGGAAGTGGTAGTGTAGACCCGTACAGTAATACGATCCGGTCCCCAGATCTGAGTCCTAGTCCCGAGCATCATCATACTCATCAGCAGCATTCTCATCACTCCGCTCACCAACCGCCCCACGGGTTCCATCATACACCGGGATCGGTTTCCAACAGTGGTTTTTCACGCTACCGTCAACATCCGTACGGTGGCAGTCCAAGCAGTTATTCCTCCGCGCCATCATCTTCTCGGTTTTCCCCTTCCCCTAGTACGAACGACTCAGCGACAACGCCGCCCTATTCAGGATCTGTGTCTGGGGGAGTATCGGGGGGTGCACGATCTGCGATTTCCTACAGGGCTGGGTACCATTTAAGTGGAAATGGCAGTCAAGGTCATTCCCCTCCTGCTAGTAACGGATCCCCCCAACATTATTCCCGTGCATCACCCTTGAATTTTGGAAGAGGAGCACATCATTCCCCTCCACCGCCTGCGGGATCGCATCATCATCAACATAATCGTACTGCCGGTACATCCTCTTCATCGCCCCGCGCTTCCCCAAATGGTGGTGGTGTCACAACAAGTCACGCTACTACCCCAACGTCTGCCATGGCATCGTTGACGACTGGTACGGCCATACGAACGGTGCCGAAGAAGACGGCCGCTCTGAGGCAACCATTCTCCGGTGGTCTTTCACCTTCCTCTTCATCACCATCCCGTGAGCGTTCTAATTCGAACGCTTCCAGCTCGTCAGTTAAGAAAGAATCGCAACCCGAAGGGTCTGATTCAGTTGATGGGTCATCTTTAGGCCACCACTACGGTGCAACACCGTCATCGCCCGCGGGAGTAATTAGACCGAATACGGTGATAGCATCGCCAACTGCGCATCATCCGGTTGCGAGTCCTTACTATCCACTGTACCAAACTCAGTTATCTGCATCTTCATCCTCGCCATCGATGAATGCTACGGCTGTAGCCGTTGCTGCCGCAGCCGCCGTCAGTGCCGTACCGTTTCACGCGGCTTCACTTTCATACTACCAGCAAATGTACACAGCAGCCACGATGGGCTTTCGCACTCCATTTTGGATGCACTACCAAGGGCTCCCGGGGGTAGCTCCACATGCTCCCCACATGGTGCAGTCACCGCACCATCATCTACCATCACCTTCTTCGGCTGCGCCAACAATGCAACTAGCCGATCGGCGTATTATTGAGCGGAATCCACCGTCACCACCGCCTACAGCATCTGCTTCGTCGATCACAGAACCATCGGAATCGCACCGACTACAACATTCCAATCTAGCCACGCCGAGCACGACAGCAGCAGCACTTAACTACAGTGTTACTGCGCTTTCGTCATCCTCACGGGACATCATCAATGGTGGAAGTGCTTTTTCTTCACCAAGCGGACCTAATTGGCCAACAGATGCCCTAGGCTATCACCATCACCCTGATCTTTCCTCTCGGTCGTCTGTGGCAGCGTCGGGGGTAACGTCGGCAACCGCCAAAGATGAGCCCAGCAATGGTGAGTGCCAGCAAGGACTGCGATCATCATGTAAGACCAAGAGACTACTAACAACTGAGAATTGGATTTTGTATTGAACAATTCTCTTCTGGCTATTGAGGATTGTTTGTGTTTTCAGTTATTTTTGTTTCTTGTGTTATGTATATAGTTTTGCTGCTAATAATTTATTATTTGCATAGCTTTATAGCCAAGTAGTGTTGCAAACGGAATGATTAGTTTATTTAAATTTGTTGTACAAATTGATGTTTCATTCCATGCGAGATACTTTATTAAACCTACTGTTTTTATTTTGCTTCCAACAGACGTCCCCCTGAATCTGTCCAAACATTAGAAGAAAAGCCAAAGGCAAGCAACGACAACAAACAACAATTCAAAGACCCTACTGATCTGATTATTTGTTATACGTGGATCGTATAAACTTAACGGAGATGCGGTGTGCTGATGTGCTTAAGAAGCCAAACTGACACAAGAGGACGAAATCAGGTCGAAAAAAAACAGCAACGGCAGCATATCATGTGCTTGGTCCAAAAATCAATGGTGTCACTGTAATTATTCCTCTTCAACAGGTACAGGTGATATGATATGATATGATAAATGTTGGGAAAATTGCCTCAGGAATGGGAGGTGGGATGAGAAAAGCGCGCCGATAGTATTTAAGAACAAAGCTTAAATTATATTTGCAAATATTTCGGACAAACCGAAGGCTTGTCAACTCTCTGCTACCATAAGGATTGAGTTTGCACCAGAAATGAAAAGTTGAAGTTATTTTTTGTATCAATACATAGAAACGAACGAAAAGAGATACTATTTTTGCTAAGTAACATTTCCAAGGTAGGATTCGGACAGTGGGACGATTCAGCAGGATAGAGTCAGTCGATCGTACAGAATAAATATCGTTGGATCACATGTAGTGTCTGCTCTATAGATATGCTATTGACATCGTACAAGTGTTAAACCAACACACAAACAAACGTGACACAAAAGAAAAACATTATCACAGCGAAAACATCGATAGAAAAGTGCAAAACCATAGGATGTATATTTTAAAAATGAATCATTAATTACACAGTTGGAAGTGGTGGAGTCATGGTCAAGTCAGGTAAACCTTTTTGCTTCGGGTTTCGTTAACAACTGTACGTGTCTTGAGCGTAATTTATTTTTCACTCTTCGTCAATGAGTATGTACTTTAGACATACTTGAGTAAGTATAAGTTTTAAAGTAGACGGTGTTCGAATTCGTGCTGGGTTGCGAAACAGGCCTCAAACGTTGAAAGGGTTGATTTTTTTTGTAAAAATATGACAAACATATGGTCAATGGTCAATTGTGAATTAATGTTGCTGATCGATCCATTCCGCAACGGTGATTTGAAACGCACATGATCGATCATTCACTGTGTTTAGCTGCTAAGGAACCGATAACAGATATTATTATAGTGATCGGCCCTGTAATGTGCAATGTTTGGCTACCGAGGACGCGTTTTGTGTTAGAGATACATGTATCGATGTGAAGTGTGCGCTTATCTGTGTATGTGTAACATATTACACAGGAAACAATGTAAGGGAAACAGTTTGTAAGGTCAGTGTACAGAGACTGTACATAATCGCGCGGGACTGAGTGTAGTGGGAGATGATTTGTAACACGATTAGAAAGGAATCTCACGTAGAAAATAGCAACAGAAAAAGGATGAAAAGGAAATCGTGTATTTAATTTTGTGACGGTCCGATGTGGAAAAGCGTGCAAGGCGCGTAAATGGAGATACAAAACAAAACTGAAAAATGTAAAGCATTCTGGCCCCACTTTCCTTGTCTCATGCTACAGACTGAAACAAATTTACTCGTAGGTTTTAGTGCAGTAACAGTAGTCTAGCGGAATGGCAGAATATTTAACGTGTGCACTATTTACACAATACAATTCGACGAGACAAAACAGCGAAATAATAGTACGGTAGAGGAAGTTCAGAAATAAAAACAAAAACCAAAAGTAACACGCATACACAAACACGAACGATATCGAACAAAAAAGATAGAGGAAATATTTTTCGCTATTTTTATACAACCACTTTGGGAGGCGGCAGTTTATTATAGAACTATTTGCATTCAAAAATGAGTACATTGAATAATATATATACAAAAACTTTACACATATATATACAATCACGTGTCCAAAGTCTAGAGAGCGATACTTATTGTCCTGTTTACCACGTAACAGAGAGAGAAGTCCTAAATCCGGAAAAGGGAAATAATTGTATGTAATCAGAATTGTCAAAATTTGGATAAACTTTTAACCTCTTTAAAACGGGCTGATAGAAATTGAACAATGAACAAAAATCAAGTAACAAAAACATAATGCGTGCCTTTGAAGAAAAAGAAAACAAAACAAACAAACAAACAAACAATCTACCTACACTGACAAACAAAGCTACTGAAACAGACATGAAAATAATATGTATCAATCGATTAAGAAAAGCAAGCTGCATTCAGTCCTTTGAAGTAACGTATTGACCAATGTAACCGATCAAAACAAAGCTGAAGCCGATGAAGACAAACGAGAGTTAAATCGAAGTACAAGAGAGCATATTTGAAGGAAACCAAATTCATTGGTTTTATTTCTACAAAATACGCAAGAAGGCACAACATATGTTGTTAGGAGTTAATGAATGAACAGAATCGAATCATGATTAGAGGTGAACATTTCAACTAATTCCATTAATTTTCAAGTAGTATCGAAAGGGCTTAGCGAAATAGCGCTTTTACTGGGACCATCCGTACTTCATCAGTACTTCGCTGTGCTTTAGCATCCTTTTTAATGATTTATTTTGTCTCGTAATATTACAAAGCTCCCTTATGTCAGAAACTTGTTTTTATCGTTGTTTTTATTGTATTTGACATGATTTTGCTTTGCCTTTTGATTATTAAACGTTATTCCAGTTGTACAATTTTAGTTTGCTCTAAAGATAATCATGTTGGTGACTTCCCCAGCTGATTATGTTTAGACCAAGCTTAAAAGTACAGCTTTCGTCATAGCTAATTTCTGAGAAACTGATAAAAAAGACTTTACCTCGTTTTGGCTAAACTAAACTAGCAAATCAATTCAGTTAGTTACAAATTTACTTTCAGTATGTCAAATCGATTGTCTTGTTGATTTGACTTAGGTTGAGACTAAATTTGATCGGAATGATGAAGAAGTTCAAACACATTTATTCATATGTGTTAATTAGTAAGGCTATATGCATCGAGAGCAAAACACGCATGAAAATTGATGGAAATTTTTGGAAATGTGGAAACGAACTTCCATTGGTTGATCCTATACATTCATTAACATTAGAAGGCAGATAATGATGAACGTTAAAAACCATTCCCATTGCGAATGGAAATGCTGGTGCCAAAGGTTGGACATATGGAAAGAGATTAGACGAAACTAGTACGTCCTGTAGCACGGGGTGATCTCAACGTCGTTAACATTCTAACACACGGTTCTACGAACGAGATCGTGGTCTCACAATAGCGTGAACTCGATTGTATGTGAATTGATCAGCGACAACTCGCGAAGATATTGATTAGGAGAGAGGTACGGCACTACGTACGGCTGTTGGCAGCAAACACACCAGCATTAGGGTTTCGGAAAAGGAAAATTATAGATTTCATCATCACTCAGTCAGCTATATAGATTTAATTAAGACTTATCGAGGAAAACACTACGGCAATGTTAACATCGAGATGCTTTAACTAAACGGGAATATTATAAAGTATCGTTTAATGTCACAACAGGTTTCATGGTACACACTTTGGAAAACATCAAGCACAGGACACCAGTACACAACATTCCAATAGAATTGTTTTCCAAAAGCTGTCAGCATACAATGGACCATAATTTTTCAATGAAGTGTCGTAACGCAAATGAAATCAAATAATAGACGAGTTTGGAATAATTTTGTGGCATGTACGTGTGCTTCTATTTGTCGCTTTTAAGGATCTCTTATTCCTTAAAACTCTTTCTCTCTCTCAGCTATTTGTATAGATGTAGCACGCTTATAATCGGGTTTGAAATAATTGGTCAGCATTAGAAACAGCAGTATGAGCGGTAAATATTGAACAAAACGGTAAAACAAAAAGGCGCTTAACGCAGTGTGGTTTGACAAACAACAATTATTTAACGATGTGTACGAAAAGCTGGTAGCAAGTTTCGGTTTTGCTTTGAATACGGTTGAGCAGACTGAGCATTTGTTAATTTATCTTATTTATTTAGACCTTAATCTATATAGACTGCATACGAATCAAATACAAACGAATAGTATATGCCCAACAAGAAAAACAAATACTGCAAAACAAAAACACAAAAAGATAGTGCAAATAAAGAGGAAACAAAGGAATTAAACAAAAGTGAACAAAAATGTGGAAGAAATTTTACCTCTACAAAAAAAAAAAAACAAACAAACGCAAATTGGCATATTTGTTTAGTTCGATCACGACAAAAAAAACCGACCGACCACAGGTCAAGCTCGGGAAATGGTTTCATAAATGGTTTTATCCGTTGGCAGTATGTTGTTTGTATCGTGGGCTTTAAGTGTAGATTATTAAGTCGGTGTATGGGACCGACGCGAAACTGCTGAAAAGTGGCCTGCGCCAGTATGGTGCAAAAGCAAAGCTTAACCTACGGTGTAAGAAAGACAAGTAAAACAAAATAAAACACGCAGTACGTATGGAGAATGTATAAACAGATGATTAAAAACAGCTGGAACATGGAAAAAGGGTGAAGAAAAAAAAAAATTACGGTATTGAGTCAAAGGTGTGAACTGGTGAAAGTAATTAGGATGGTAAGAAACAAGGCGAAAACATAGTGAGGACGTGAGGAACAAAACAAACCAACAAAACTGAAAACTGAAGGATTTCCTTTTTTGTATAAATTTATACTTATGACATGGCTAGCTCTTAAGTAACACACTATACAGATTTGGTAGTAGATTGTCATATATTATTACTATTTCTATATGAGTATACATATTATTGCTAATATATTCTTTAATTTGATGGATAAGAATGCATGTTCATGTATGTATTCGTATGAAATAAGCGACGAAACAGGAAAGGCGCAGCAAGTGAAGGGCAGTAGAATAATGCGTTCAGAGCCGGGACGGAATTCCTCCAACATTCACGATAACTATTGATTATGAGTTACAATATAACATCGCTTCATTTAACGAACAAAATCTTGGACTTCAACAAAAAAAAGAAAACGTATTCTTTCGCAATTTGAAAAACAAACGAAAGGAGCTAATTACAACAACACACTCAACTTAAAGTTTGCGTAAAAGAATAGGTGCAAAATGTAATTGATTTTTCTTGTGCTCCGGAGAAATACTTGAACCGATGATTTGTATATTCTATTCCACACAATTCACCTTACTTATGTTTCATTCACGGATTCTATAAGGTAACATTTTCTCGCAATAGATATACAATTCCAGATCAAATTTTTCCCGCTTTGTTCTCTAAGATCCGGGTTTTTTTTCTTACACCACATTTTGTTACAATACATTGTGTGAAACGTAGCAAAATAATGTTGCACGTGTTGTTGCGAGCCATATGAGTTCCATGTGGATGGATTTTCGCTCCATACCATTGATACCTTCTTTCAGCTGATGCCTTCAGCAGCCTTTTTTCACTGATGTACAGCGTGCAAGCGTCAAAGGGTGAGCTGTAAATGTAAATTCAATTGATTGACACTGAACGGAAACTGTAAGATTTCATTAGGATTTTGTTTGATCGATATTTTGGTAGGAGTTTGGTCTTTTCTCTTAAGTTATTTGTCGCCTAATTTAGGAGGTAAGATCGCGTCCTGGTAAAATTCCTTTCAATCGTTCTTAGGTGTCAAGGATTCTTCTAATGTCTTCGGGGTTTCGTTGTTCGTTCACTTTGGGCGAACACAGTGCACTTGGTTTGATGGTCGCTACCTCGACCACAGCCATACTACTCAGCACAACTACTAAGGCAGGAAAGGACAGTGAAAAAACCGTACCGGGTGTATATGACGTTCGGCAAAACAGGAGAATTACAAGTGCTTACGGTGTGAAGAACGTCGTGTTTGGAAATGGCAAATAGTTTTGTTTATTTTAGACAAAGCATCAGCAGTTGTACAGTATTTCATTTTCCCCTACATTTTACATAGTATCGATATAAGTGAGCTACAATTATTATTATCAAGCGATTATAAATAAAAAACCAGAAAATCAGAAAAAATAAAAAAGTGAAATGAAAAACGTGATGGCGGTTTGTGATTAATCGGTAAATGGGTTTACTGAATGGGGATAATAATTTCCCAAAAGAAAAAAACAGAAACATGAAAGAACCTTGTTAAACGATTTTGATATAAATATATGCGTATATTAATTGTTTAATAAGCCAACAAACTGACATTATAGTGGAAGAAGGTGGTTGTCTCAAGTTTTCGAAGGCTCTACGCCGATGATCACGCTATTTTCCAGCAGGGCAGTGTACCAGTCTATAATTAATTTAGTCCAGATTTCTTTCTCTCTATCGCCACAGCAATCTCAAGGCAGGCCTTGACTTGCCATTTCTGACTTTCTTTGACTTTATTTGCCCGTAGCTGGATAGTCCTGCTGGCCTGCGTACGGGGAAATTGTCCGGATGGGATTGGATCCTTGGTGGGTTTGGGATTGATGGTATCAATATACCACCGAGCCGCTTCAGTCGAAACCTGCCAAAACCAGGTAAAAATTATAACCAACGCACTGGACCAAATTTGTGGGGTGCTAGTTTTCCGTATTTAAATTCCAACTTTTTGTCAGGTTCTGCTTGATGTCAATGAATTCTCAATGAATGTGAGGTCATCACATCAGACCAATTCAAGACGGAAATTCTCAAAATCTCGGCAAAAAATACCATACAGTTCGGATGTGTCGGAGGTTCGTCAAACGTATGATACACGTGAAGAAGTCAATTCTCAGATCATGTATAAATTCTCCCGTTCCAAATTCTCTAACATTATGGAATTTTCATATAGTAATAACCGTTGGGGCGGCCCGGTAGCGGCGCCGGTCTTCACACGAGCGGACCACACCAAAATTTCATCCGGACCAATCCTACGTACGCAGGACTAACTTTCCAGCTACGGGTAAATAAAGTCACAGAAAGTCCGAAATGGCAGGCCTATTCCTCTTGAGGTTGTTGTGCCGATAAAGAAGAATAGCTGTTGCGATTTGGCAAGACACCATTACAAGCGATAAGATGCCTAACAGCATCTCCTAGCCGGTAAACGAAGAGTGATTTGGAACATCAACGGCTAAATGGTCTATGACGTTTGCGTAGGAAGAATGGCCCAGGCAGGCTTTGAACCTTAATTGTATGTTGATGAATCGTTTGATATAGTGTCCTTTCGATACAAGCTTGATGTAGGTTCCTGATAACCGGGAAAAGCTTCATACCAGTGGCAGATATAACGGTGGGCGAAGTAGGTGATCGCCTGAGGCCATACCGGATGGACAATCCTTGCTACGGGGGAACGATCAGAATAGGAATTTATACCGAATCTGTAGAGTTTAACCCGTACCGGTACCACAATTCATATAAATTCTGTAAACCAGTCTATATTTGGTATATGATTCCCGCCATCTAACTGCAAGAGACAAAATCCTGTTGGATACATTTGGTCGTTTGTGTACATCCCAAAGTTCTGTTGCGTAGCCGTGTAACCGGGTTAATATAGCTGATCGAATATAAAAAGAAGCTTGTGATGAATAATGCTGAATATTTTATTAACTAGTTTTTCCACAAGACTACTGAAGAGAAGGTACGAAGTAGTGTGCCTCGAGAGTAAATTACAAACAGTGCGACTTTTTAACCGATTCGAATGGCGATGTTCGAAAGTGTCGGAACAAAACTGACAGCACAAATTCTGTTGCTTGGGAAGTGGCGAACAGCCGTGTTCGAAAACGTCATGTCAGAGCAAATTTTGCTGGTTGGGCCAGTTTCACCTTACCCGTGAATCAAAATGGCGGAGCTTGGAAAAAGCGAACGACGCGTCCTGCCGTGCGTGCTGCAGAAAAACAATTAGAAAAAGTACGCGGGGTTTCGCTGGACAAGTGCTGTGCGGTGGAATATACTGTGGGCCGACTGGTTGGCATTGGTGATCAGCAACCGGGTCCAGTTGCGTGGAGTGGTGAAGCCGTGCGTGCGTGAACAAATTCATGCCCGGTATTTTTCCTGCCCTTCCATCACTTAGGGTAGCACTTCCATCATACCGTTGTTTCGTGGTTCATTCCTGTAGATTTTGTTTAAGTTGTGACTATTTCCCGATTGGAAAAAATGACGTTGCTTGCGTGCGAATCAACCGGCTACGTTGATATCGGCGCCTCAGTGTGTGTGCGTGTGTGTGTGTTTACCGGAAGTGTGTCCGGAATTCGAGAATATCATCGTTCGGTCGATTGGTGGTTATGAGGAAGAATTGAAGCAGGGTGGAGGAGGGTACGGTGGACGCTTTCGCCACGGTTGAAATGGATTCGTATTATCATAAAGAACGGTAATGTGTGGTGGGTGGGTGGATGGGTGGTGGGGGGTTGTTCTACCTAGCTGAGCTTCGTGTTCGGTATGTGAATTCGACAAAGAAATAACGCATTAAGGAACCGTGTGAATTCCGATGACAATTGTGGTACCTTTCCTCGAACCGAATAAAATAGTATCAATCGTTCATCCCTCGGTCGATGGTCGCTCGATGTGCATAGTGTATGCGTGCATTTGTGTGTGTGCGCCCATTGCGATAGCGCATTAATGGGTTGAAGCGAAAAGCCAAAAACGACGGATTTTCTTAGTGGTATAATCAATGCTCATAAATTCACAGTACGTTTAGAAGAAAATACGAAAGGGATCACATGGAGAAATGTGTCCCCCGCGTAAGTGTAAAGGGTTTGGTGTAGGCAGCGAAGGAGGAGGGGAGAGTTGAGTAACCGGATGCGAAGAGGAAAGTCGAAGGTTCTATGTTCGCGTTTCGGTTGGCTGATTCTCGACACATTCGGCGGCGGGACTGTCGATTAATTCAGTGCGATTTTTTGTGTAGCTCTCAGTACCCATAGCCATCAACAACGAACGGGCAATGAGAAGACGACGAATTGCTCTGAAAAAGAGAGCATCGCGACATAGCAAGCAAGTGCGTGCGTACGCGTTGTTTCAAGTGTAGCCATGGCGTTTTTTTTTTAGTGAGTTCCCAACCCCCTCCTCCGGTGTCGGTACGGCAAAGGCGTAAAGCGCGAGAAAGCGAAGCAGAGTGAGAAGGCAGATCGGTGAAAGCAGGAAGCGAGGAAGCGGATGATTAGCAGATGCGAAGACTAGACAAGGGCAGCGAAAGGAGCAGCAAAACGTAACCTTAAAAATCCCTTATCGCGCAACTGTCGATGCCGGTCTTCTTCGGACGAGGTGGGGTGTTGCTGGCATACATGATGTATGTTTTTTTGTTGTTTGGGTTGCTTTCTTGAAACAGCGCGCTAGGGCTCCATTTCGAGCACACGTTGTGCACACACACAGGCATACGCGCACAGACGGTAGTTGTGCACGCATGAAGAGCAAGGTTCAATAATAGTGCACAGTGTCGCTCTTCGTGTGTGCGAAAATGTCGCGAGGAATTGATCGGTGGATATACACACAAGCCAAATAGAGAGGGAAAAAGAGCGCACGGATGGAGGTATCAAGTGAAGCAGCAAGCATAAGCAGAATAAGGCGTGTTGATAAGCAAAACTTCATGCATCGAAGGAGAGGCGACGATGCTGTGGGGCGAAATGTGCAAAACTGTTTCAGCTGCTGCTGCTCCCCGCGTTGTAACGGAAGAATGTGCGTTTGTGAGAATGTATGCATGCTGAAGAACATGAAACTGTGTGGTAAAATGTCACCATTGAAGACTATTCCAGTTATCACCGTTATCCGGTGTTTCATTTTTTGCATTCGAAACACACCTTTAGCGTTTATGTGTGTGTGTGTCGCGTACGTGTGTGTAACACGCACGGTCTGTCACTCCATGCGCGTCCATCGGTCGTGCGATTCGCTCCTTGTGCGAGATGGATGCGCTGGAGGAATGAAAGGAAATAGAGGAAGAAAACGTGCCACTACAGAGCTGGAAGCCTTTTTTTTCGATGCGGTGTACGACCGGGGCTTGAAGAGATGTGTGATAGCATCCTTGGATACACGGCCATAGAGGCGAAGTAGTAAGGAAGAGTACACCGGAATGCGAAAGACGGCAATGGAGAAGAGTTAAGTCAGCCCTACATTCACCATCGCCGTTGCCCGGGTGGGTTGGTCGTCGTCGCGTGTAGAGTGAAGGGATATTGATGATGAAGAGTTGTCGTCCGGTGTGATGTAACGGAGCGTGGAACATTGCTTCAAACAATTAGATCAACACCGAGTTGCTGTTTGGAAACGTTAAAATGAATTAAGAAGGTATTTTTATTCAAGCCTCCTGGTAGTCAGATACTTGGACTGGCAACGGTCACCTGCTTATGATGTGGTGCAATCGAAATTTGTGCCAACACTAGGATGTGGTGTTCAGTCGTACATTGGGGACTAATACAGTTACCCTGCCGTAACGAATTTTGGACATTAATATCGGATAACTTCAAATGGAGAATATCGAAAATCACCTTCTAATTCTTCGAACAAATTGTGGAGTTACTGATACCAAATGCTGCTTTAAATGAGTGGAGCCGAATTTGCTTCGGTGTGGAGTAATCTGCTACACTTACTTAAAAAATACGTAAAATTTGTTTGAAAATGAACTACCCGCATAACGACTAATACTTCTTCTTTATCGGCACAACAACCTCAACAGCCTGCCATTTTTGGCTTTCTGTGACTTTATTTACGCGTAGCTGGATGGCAAAGTCCTGCGCATAGGGGATTGGTCCGGATGGGATTTTGGTCCGGTCCGCTCGTGTGAAGGTCGGCGCCGCTACGATCATGCCACCGATGGCCGCCCAACGTGCATAACGAGTAATACACTGGAACGAATGTAACTCGTTATGAGCGTGTTGGCCGTGTGTGATTGGACCATAATTTTCTTTTACTTCGTCGTTTGACGACCAGGTACAGGCTGCTAATCCTACGGGGGAACCGGTCCAGGCGAGATTCGATATAAGATCTCTGGTGTACTGAATCTCACCTCTTTTGTTAAGGTGATTTTCTTTAACCTTTATTCTGCTTACAACCTGCAGCATGGGTTCTGAAACTGTTTGCCATAGTTAGTTCGCTTCACCTTCGCTCGTCTGCCCTATCTACGTTCATCCCTTGTGTTTGTCTTGATGTTGGACGGGAACGTCAGGGACGTCGCAACAAGTTTAATTAAGCTTTTTATTCAAGTCTTGGACGGACTTAATCTGCTATGCCTTACGGTTAGGCAACTATGACTTGAAGTATCCGGAGCTGAGTAGTCTGCTCTCGTATGTAAAGAGCGGTTCCGAACATTCAAAATATAACCTGATATGTTGTAAACTACCCACTGTACCTGTTTTAATGTATTTGATAATTAGTTTATTAGCTAGTGATTAATTTGCTGCCCAACCTGCAAGATACGATGTGTTTATACATAAATTAGTATTAAGATTTTTTATTAATAGGAGGTACCACCATTAAACTAATGTTGCAGTATGGAGATAGAAGCACGGATCGACATTTTTCTACAATAATTACTATTTAGCAAATATAGTTTAGACATTTGTAACGTGTTTTGTTCCTCATTGCAGAAGCAGTGCACGCAAAGGACAACGGGACGGAAACGTATCTGTGTGTGATAGTGTGTGCCGTTTGGGATAATTCTGTTTAGGTGCATTGTTTGTCGGAAAACTATTCCCAAGACCATCAACCGTCACAATACAATTGATTCCCAGCGTACAGTCAATGCCAGCGGATCAAGTTATTTCGGCTTCTGTTCTGATTCTTGCACGCCAGTGCTAATGCGTGAGTGTGTGTGTGTAGGAAGAGGAAAAATTGATTACACTATCGATGTTATCTGAAGAAACGTCACAGTGGCCAAAAACAACAGCAGCAAGAACCGAGAAAATACGAAGAGTAAACAACTGCGACGGACGCGGAAGAAGTGAGTGTGCGTGTGCGTTTGAATGGTGCTGCGATACGTGCGCGTGCGTGTGTATGTGTGAAATTCTTATTTGAATACCCCCGCGCGTATCGTTTGAGCGCTCCTGCGGTCTCAATTGTTTCTTATTTGGCCGAAGAAAGAAGGGATTGACAGGCGGCGCCAGTTTTTTTCGGATCACTAGAAATTAGGCGTAAATTAAGTACACAGGCATAGCAGCATAGCAGCGAAAGATCTAGTACACCTTTTGCGTAGGGTGTCTCGTGTGCGGCGGGAGTGTGTCAGCACTAGTGTGTATGCGCTCGTGCTTGTTTACGCGTGAGTGAGAGTGTGTTTGTGCGTTTGCCGCTGTCAGCAGTGTTGTGTGGAAACAGCGAAGCAAGGTGCATTGTTTATGTTCACGAGCTGAAGAGAGAAAAATAGAGAGTGAAAGGGAGAGAAAGCGAGCACGCGGGTAATGATGTGAAAAAGCTGCACGATTTTTGTCGTTTCAGTCACCTTTCTTGTTAGCGGTGTTGTGAATGTGTGAAAGAATTTCCCATTCCTGCAAAGGTGTACATAGAAGGACGCGAAACCTGCAGAAGTACGGCAGTCTGCAAAAAAGCAGGGGAGATATCACGGTTTAGGGACGTGGTATGGTGCATGCAGCTATGCTGTAAGCGGAGCATAAATTGTATTAAAGTAAATACACAAGGAAGAGCTGCAACTGCTGTGCGGGAAAACGTGATAACGTCAAAAGAACTAATCTCATTCGACGGGAAGACTAGATTCGCGGTGTTCGAGTAGGATCTTCCTTGACAAGCGCCTTTTTAAGGCGCCAGTGTGTGTGTGTGAGTGTGGTTTTGCAAAAAGATATCGCTAAACAAACATCCGCAACTATGACAACCAACATGTATCGTGTCGGAGGTAAGCAATTGCAAATGTTTGAAATTGGACTAACAGATTTTAGTTGCAAAATGCGAATGGCTTGACGATTTTTTCATTTGCAATATAAAGTATTTAATAGAGAACCTGTAACTATGAGAACTTGATTTACGAAAGCACTTTGAGCGAAGAACTTGAATGAATATGTTTTTGTATTTCAAACCGTTTTCCGAAGTACTTTCCACTTCATTTGGCATCCTCATTTACTGATCACTTCAGAGATCAATCACTGCTGCCAATTACAGACAGACAAGAACGGAAAGGGATTATAAATAGAAGCAATTTCGTATGCTGTCTGATGCAAATATGTGTCTGATGCTACACGCAATGTGCAATCGATTTTTTTTTGCGATTTGTCTCAAAATTTCAATACAAATTAAACTTTTTTTTACGTTTGTTCAAAACCCTGTCGAAGAGCAATCGGAAATACGGGTAAGTGGATGTGGAGAAACCGGAGCCCCGGTATACGATTGTTGTGTGATAAAATTAGAGTACGATCGTTCAAATGTCGGAGTGGAAGAAAGGTTACACTCAGTTTATACACGACTATTCATGAATTGTGAATCCTTTAGTCAGTAATATCACAACCTTTATCGTAAAGGATTCTGTTTTTCAACATTAAAAATTGATTTTAAGCAAAATTGTACTTAATTTTATAAGGTATTAACTTAATTTTATGAAGTCAAAATTATAAAAACAAATTGTACTTAACATCTTTTTCGTCGCCATTGTTGTTCTAATGCCCGCCAATTATTGTACAAAAAAGGTTCCTTCTGCTTTTTGGAATCCAAACTTTGTTTAGCAGCAGCTGTATATAACTGGCTCGGTGAGATTTGATAAATAATTCTAGACAGAGCGAATAATAGGAACTGTTTAAAACAATACAGTGGTTAATATACCACTACACTACAGTGAACATATTACGATACGAGCAAGAACAGTCGATTACGTGTGGCTGCCTCATAACAGGATCTCCCACTAGTCTAGTTAGACTTGTTTTGGTATAAGGTGACAGAATTAAAAATCCTCCTATTTTCTAAATTTTTAATGAGAATCTCTTACGCATCTTACGAAGAATCTTACGAATTACTTATATCGCTCTGCGTGGAAGAAAGTGTGTGACTAAGTGTGTACCTGAAAGATCCTTCGAAAGACTGGATCTCGAAGTATCAAAGCTTTAGAAGATAGTCTCTCCGGAATATGGGTTAGAAGATGGATGAGACGAGAGTGACACGTTAACGGTACCAGTTTTCACACGACAGGACTGATTCAAAATCCTATCCGGACCATCGTTCGCAGGACTGATTATCTTGCGACGGAAATATAAAGTCAAAGAAAGTCAAAAATAGTAGGTTTAGTCTTCTGGAAGTTATAGTGCCGATAAAGGAAGGAAAGGAAGTGTACTCGAAACCCTTATTCGACCGACTAATGCGGTCAACACGCATTACGATCTACCGTACGGATCGATTGTCACACTAATATTCTTACATATGAAATATGCAAATAAGCTTACGTTTATACCTATCATCTAGTTTTTTAATCCCCACAATTCTCCCCGCTAAAGTTGAGTTCCTTATCTGGGGTACTTCTTTCGTGGTTGCCCCATTCATCTCTATGATCGTCAAATAATAGGTGAGAAAGTTTTGCTTCTTACTCGCTGTTTAATTGGTGGGTGCTCTGTACCATGCTGACATTACCTTTGACGTTAACCAATTAGCGTAATTCATTCAATTTTTTACAAATAGTTACCGAAATTCACCCAAATAATTCCTTAAAATGATTTCTATAAAATGGTTTTAAATTCTACCGTATTTTATATACATGGTTCATTACATATCTTAGATTTCATGGATGGATTATTATGTTGTGTTGTTTCTTTGGCCAGTGTCGTATTCTTTCTGGGTTTCATTGAATTCACGATAGTGGCAGGTACATAAGTAACTATTCGCGTAGCTGAAATGATCGTAGTAACAGAACGAGGTGCATTCCAGTAATGTTTCTGTTATAAAAACCTATTAATTTTCCTTGGTAAATGTTTTATATACTCATCAATCATGATTTTTTTGGTATTACTTGCTTTGCTGTTCTGACACCTCTCTCTGTTAAACCATTGGACTGAGGGTGGTATGGAGGGATTTTCGATATCTCTATTCCTCTCACTTTTCCAAATCAGCCGAATTAAATGGTGGGCCATTGTCTGTCATGACTTCCGGAGGCAATCCAAAAGAAAAAAAAAGTTTGTTTTTGTTGAAAAAAGTGAAAAAGTTTTTTAGATATTAAATTATATCTGAATATCTGATGACAGATTTAGCACTTTAACGTCTACTTGTTTATTATTATTTTGATAGGGTTTGCTTGCTCATCGTTATCCCTGGTCGTTGTCTAATAAAATAATCGTAGTTTGACAATGGCAAGGTCAACCGTTGCAAACCGTAAGATTGTTAAGCCATTCGGAATCTAAAAGTATTCCCATTTAAAGGATTGTTGTGACAGAGTTCCAATATCTCATCAGAAGATATAATGCGCTAACTCACAGATGTTGTCTAATTGTAATAGTAGTCGGCTATTACAGGACGAGTGATCAATGTTAGTTTTTTTTTTAATGATCTTCAAACCCATTTAATGATCTTCAAAAAGAGAGTGCTATAGTGCTGCAAGAGTAGACCCTAGTGTACCCTCTTCGTTACGCGATATATCTACGCTCGAATGCTCGCCACCTGAAATAGGCAGAGTTTATCCACATTATCGTATCTTTGCTTTTCTCTGTCTGTCATGACCGCACGGTCAATGGTAATGCTCAAGAATGGACAGTGGTGTACGCACGGCAAGGGCTTCGGCTTAGAGATGCCGTAGTCGCCGTTGGTTTGCCCGAAAGTAGGAAAAAGCAGACCATTTTATTCCGTCGTGTTTGCCTTTCCATCTTCGCTTGGGGTTTGGTTTTTTTTGTTTTTTTTTGCACTTCGTTGCCTGTTTCGATTTTTTGGAACTACCGCATGTTCTTTTCCTGCGTGACTTGTGCTTACTGTGCTTCCCATTCGGTTCAGGGTCAACAACTTTCCTGCAAAAGAGGGGTTCTGATATGGGTAAAAAGAAGGAACATCGGTAAAGCAAGAGAGCGAGACATACAACAAAAGAGACGCATTGGTAAAGAAGACCGAAGGAAGCAACCAAAACGATTTGAGACCAAATGGGATGTAGAAGTTGGGAAAATGCTAATATTGCAGTCATCTCGAAACACATACCACACTTCCAATGCCGCGTAACATATAGTTCACATCGTTAGTTTTGGGCCAACTTTTGTATTTAGAACTTGTCGATAAATTGTCTCCGTTATGCATTGAGTTTGAAGTTAACTTCGAAGATTCCTTGCTCCGTACTTATAATGGTAGCTCATAACGGTGGAAGATCATTATGGTTGGTTGTTGCTGGAAATGGTACGTAATTTACGGCTAGTGTACAACTAATGTACATCTATCTATCTTTCATAGTGTAAAGATTTGAGCTGTTTTGACCGTAATCACGGTCGGATGGGACGCGAACAGCGGCTTGGTCAAACAGACGAATCCCTCAGATAAGATAGATAGAATGTAATTCCGAATGGTGAAGGATGATCATTAGCGTAGCGCACAGTTCGGCCGAGTTCATCGTCCCCGACTGGGAAATGGTTCGTTTTCACGTTTGTTTTATCATCTTCTTAGCGCATCCGTGATTGAGATTCCCAAAATCTTTCCACCTACCAGCACAAACTGTCGGTGGGAAGAAAGGTCGTTGGAAAACTAGCAGAAGGTTTCGTTTTCCTCTTTTCTTGCCGTGTGTGACGAATAGAAATTCGCTAACTCAACGTGCGGCACTGATCGCGAACGAAGGAAAAAGAAACTGTTTTTGCTTTGATCTTAAATTTATAAGTGCATTTTCTGTTCGTTTAGGGGTAACATTTGAACTATCTTTGAATTGTTTAGTGCGTTTAAAATTTATTTTTCGATTCGCATCATGATTTTTCGTAGCCCCATCCAGGCTGTTTTCATATTCTTTATGGTCTTTGGTCGCTACTTTTTGGCTTACAGAGGGTAGCGGGGTAGCCAATGTGTGCGTGCTGAGGGATTGTTTGTTTCTGTGTTCGTTGGCCAGATGGGGGGAAACAACGTAACACTCACACGGTACAGTTACGGCAGTTACAAAATAAAGTGACCGCGTAGGTCTAATAGGAGCCCAACCGAAAGAGACGCTAGCAGGGTTGGGTTGGTTGCGGTGCTGGTGGTTGGTTATTACGCAATCACATTCTCGTACACGTAGCGCCTTTTTTCGTTGTTTGACTTTCGCGAATGCAAACAAAAAAAAAATCATACCTTGATTTGCACTTTCTAACGTGCGCCGTCGTGTATTGGTTGATTTTTAGGCTTCCCTTGTGTGCGCCATCAACTTAAAAGCGCGAGAAAGAGCAAAAAAGGGAGAGTGTCCGTGTGCCGATAAATGCTATATGGCAATGGTGGAAAGCCACGGAATGCTGTGATAGGCGGTGGCTGCTTAATGGTTGCTCCAGTTCTGTTCGAGTTCGATGTTCTATTTTCTGCTTGTCGCGCCAGTCAGTTTTGCTGTCTGTGCAGAAACCTTCATTGTAGCTTTGCCGTTTTTGGCGGTTGATTTTTTAACATTCGCTACACCGTTCCAATCAAACCAAACGCGTGAACAATATCAGTCCCCCTTCCGGTGAGATGTTTTAGCAATATTGTTATCTCACATTTTACCATCCACACACACACACACAGCGCGCACATTCGTTTCTGTATGAATAATGAGTTATATAAAATATACAACCTTGTGAAAAGATCCTGCAAACAGTTTTTCATCGGTGCCGAAATAAACGCTTTGTTTTATTTTCGTTTTGCTAGACTCTAGAAATGGTTATTTATTGTTCTGTAATGGCAGAAATATGCAAAACTGGAATCAACCTTGTTCTTTGTCTATATGTGAAGAGAGAATGGTGTGAATTATCATAATTTAACAATTATGCGAGCGTTACTCTCTATGGTCGCAATATGCGAGGAATTGTTTCACATTTTTGTTGTACTGTGAATGCATTATGATAGACAAGGAAAACAATTAAAAAAATTTGTTTAAATTATATAAATAAATCACAGATAACAAAATGAGTTATTTGAAGTATTATTAAAAATGATCTCAAATATGTGAACCTTAAAAAAATATAAGGAATGAATTTTTAAAACGATTAGTGTTGTTGAGGAAGTTATGATGTTCATTTCATGTTATTGGAAGTGTGTGACACTTTGCTCGTCACACGAATGTATAAATGTATTAGTGTTTATGTACTGTTTCTGGCTAAGACAAATTTTTTATCATTACGGGGTTTAACAAGTTACTTTTTTAGAAAAAAAGCTTTTTTCAGAAAAAGCTAAAGCAATCGGCGCTAACATCATATCCAGTAAGCGGATTTACATTTTGAGCGGTAGGAACTACTTCATAGGGCACGAAATGCATTTCAACACCGACGAAGTATGCCATGCCATGCAGGCAAAATGACACTTGTTAAACCCTGTATAGTTTTATACGCACAACCACTGAATACACAACGTACCCCGTACGATCAAGTCGAAACACCGCATTTTTAATTTTCAGTTTTTTAGTTTTAGTAATTTTTTAGTTTGAAACAGTACATTAAAAAACACAACGTAGGGATCGATCGTACATGGAAAGTTTCACCTTGTACCAGAACTTAAGTCTTAGAAATAAAGTCACAGAAAGCCAGAAATGGCAGACCTAATCCTGTTTGCTTTCAATTCCCACCTGGAAAGTGATGCCCATATGCAACGTATCATTGTAACATAAGTACTTCAAATTACACTTATGCTGTTCTCAACAATCTTGCGTCAGATTTTAATCCCTGTTGGAACCAATCCAGGAACAAATGTCCAGGTTGAGGGTAAATACAGTTAAAAAAGCCAGAAACATGCAGGATTAATGGATTGCTGAAGCGCAGACGATCGGTTAACAAATAAAAATTAGCATTACTATAAATCGTCTCGTCCCGCAAAAAAACCAAACATGGACAATTCTGCATTCGCAAACGCGAAATATCCGGTGAAGTACAATGATTAAGATGATGGTGGAAGCTAATCGGGCTTGGCTGGTGTGATTTGAACTGACGATTGTTACCTTTGATTTAACCGATCCTTCCTATGTAAAGATGTTTCCTGATGTTTATGGCGATGTTACATATTTTGCCTATTGATTGATGGCATCTTGCCCATTGGAACTTGGCTCTACAATAGCTACGTCTCTAGATGCCCGGTAGCTCCGGAATGATACATTTTTATAGTGTTTATAATTCAATATAAACTCAGATGAAAACGACCTGTGGTAACTCGTGAAAATCTGTACCAAATAACTCAATCAAATAGGACTACTGGAAACGATTATAGTAGGCATTGAAAGGGGAAATTTTGCTGCAAAAATGTGAAATGGAGAAAGCACCACACAGAAAATGATCAGAGTATGCGGAAAAACGATGTTACCATGGAAACGTTACGGCGTTACGTTACTAGCAACTACAATTTGTAACTGCTGCTCGCTTGTTTAAACAAGCCGTTTAAATTTTTTTTAGACTATCAAACAAGAACTGGCCAAGTACACCCGGGGTAAGGTGACCTTTCACTGTTTGGAGGAGGAAATGTCTTCAAGCGTATGTGAATTGTACATTAGATTAAGCCACTAGCTACAAGCAATACGGTCTAGTCGTTCTTTTCTAATAAAAAAAAAACAAGAACTGACTAAAGTCGGTTATCGCTTAAGTCATGAATTCGGTGGTACTGTATATTAAAAAAAAAAGAATTATCGTGAGATTGTCACATTAAAAGCACCCAGTTTTGTCGCCATGTTTATGAATAATTATGATACACCAACGGTGCCTAGAATCCATTGGGTTAGCGTAGATTTGTTGGATGGTGATGAATAATTAAACATTGCCTTCTACCCACGCTGCGTTCGTTTTGCGTAACAGTTGACAATAAGTTGGCTCTTACTTAATTGCAAGGGTAAATTGTGTCTTTGAACTTCGTGAAATGTGTATAAATAGGATAGCAATATCGTATGGATGCGTAAAAAAAGTAATACACTGACATTTAAGCAGCTCGTAACTTTAATAATTTTAAATAATTAAAAAAATATTTTAAAAATATAAAGTGATTCAATAATTTCAACAATTATTTTTTTATTAATTCAAGGTCCAAGCACAGTTTCCTTTTTATTCACCACTTATGGTTTTTATCATTGAATATTTTCCAAAACGTTCATTAATATGATATCACTACGACGCAATTCGTTCGAGATTCGTTGAAACCAGCGTAGAGAAAAAAGCAGATGTATAAATGTTGTTGTTGT
This sequence comes from Anopheles marshallii, assembly GCF_943734725.1. Lineage (NCBI taxonomy): Eukaryota > Metazoa > Arthropoda > Insecta > Diptera > Culicidae > Anopheles > Anopheles marshallii. The sequence continues at coordinate 49,733,726 of NC_071326.1, read as the reverse complement.
TAATTGTTTTTATACAGACTTTAAGCTATGAATAAATGTTAAGGTCCATTATTTGAACTCTAGAAACGTTTAGGGTGTACTTTTCGGTTCTTTCTTCATCCCAACGAGAGGTTATTTAACATTGCTGTTAAAAGGGTTTGCTATTACATTAATGACCAAAAATTACTAAATATTGACATAGACGAGGATACATCTAATATGTAGAGTTGTGTGTATACGACAGAGAAACCTGACGCTTTTTATGATGTTAAATGAATTCATGTGTAATGGTGATCTTTTTCCTTTTATGACCTTACAGACTATGTCTACGTGGAGACATCGTCAACGACACCGTTCCAGATTCGGCGCATCGATGAGTTGAACAAAACGCCGAACGGCAATGTTGAAGCGAAAGTGATGTGCTTCTACAGGCGAAGGGATCTTCCGACACCGCTCGTGCAGTTAGCCGATAAGCACCAGAGTAAGTAATAGTAAAAGTGTTTTCGGTAACCATTTTGCCCTAAACAGTAACAATTATTCACCGCAAAGAACAAATTAGTAACTAGCCCAACCTTTCGTGAGAAAATGTGTATCGACATTGTAAGCCTAGTCACGTTCCACGCGCTGTGATACAAAACATCGACAATCGATCGATGAAACGACGGGTGGCAAGTTTTCGTGGCATCGACGACACAATATGTGGCATCAAGCACAATAATTTAATATTTAATTTAATTAGCAAATGTTTCTTTTTATTTGTGGTACTAGGGAACGTAGCGCTCAGATCGCTTTACGAATTCTGTGGATATCTCCATTTGCAAGCTTAAGAACAATTCTTGAGAAAGACAAGATTCCTATTACCAGCATTGCATCTGTGCTACATAAGCGTTCAACAAAAGAGCTATGCTTAACAATCGGAAGTTAAGAACGTCGGAAAAGAAACCGTAACAATGTGCACATAATGAGCCTTTTACTGTATGGTCTCATGTTCGGTATTATAATCTGCAATGCGACAACAGAGTTGTTCTCAGTGTTTATTTGCTAACGAGAATAATGATCGATAGTACCGTGGAAAGGATAGACGAATAAAACAAATTGTTTGAAATTGATGCATCACGACATGTTGATTGTAAGATTCGTTAATGAACTTTTTTTTTGGAAGCGAAATTTTCCATACGAAAATACGTATCATTTAACTTATTCATGCTCTATGAATATGAATTACTAGGTAAACCAACTGAAACCTGAAAACTCGAAAGTTTGTAGTACGTGTTGCTATTTAATGTCATCATCTACTCTCTTGGCAAGCGAACTGTCAAATCGTATGAAAACCGTTTGGCTTGTTCTCGGCTCCTTTTGGGTTCCTTATTCGATGACGTCACTGAGAGAAGAAGCCCAAATCGAGTTACGATTTTTTTTTCGTATACCGTGACAGGCCTAGGCGGCTATCACAATCATAACAATAATAATAACATGATTTATTCACTATTTATTAATAACTTTTCCTATTCACATTTAATTATCACTTCATTTTAAAGCACAAAAAGCACTGTTTACACGGTGGCGGTAGTCTTCAGTGTTGTGTTCACGGGTGTACCCGTTGATGGCGGCGCGGTATTCTGCTCCGAATTTGCACACGAAAATGATGTAAAACTGGAAAAATGCATTACAATTAGCAGGGAGTGTTTTTTTTTTATTTTTTGATCTAATTTTGATGCTTTACACGAATTTACTTGGTTTTCGCTTTTTTGGCTGACTATCGCACTCACATCCAATGCCCCCGAAGGTAAACGCAAACTGCGATTCCTTTTTTAACAAAAGATCCACAAACAGACAAGATTAACAAAAGACAAGATCCAGCAAAGGGGTACAGCAATATGGAGTAAGATGTCATGAGAAATAGTGCCACTTTGCCAACAGGGTATGCTATTCTCCTCCAAGACCTATTTCGTTCGTTTCGTATCGTTTTCGCGAAAAGGTTCAAAAATTAAGTTTTAAATTCTTAGTTACGGAATTAATGTTAATTTTGACCAATTTTTTATACTTTGACGATTGGAGGCTAACCAACGAACCAACGAAATTAATTTAAAATTTTATTCCTAAAGAAAGTTACTTCCAGTTGCTCGACGAATTTGTCAAAGTATTTTATAGAGTTGGAAGGCTCAAGGGTAGCCCATATTTCCTATATTCTGGAAATGTAAACATATTTTTTTATAAACATTGGTTCATTAAATCATAATCGTTTACTTTAGGATATATTTATGAAAAATAGCTAAATTTTACATGATACTTTCATTAGAATTCCTCAAGAAATTCGTGCGATTAGTTCATTTAAAGGTGCGAACAAACTCTTTAATACTATTCAAGGATTATGTGCAAGAATATTGTTCCGAACTGTACGCAATAGAACGCGAAAGTAAATGTTTAAATGTTACTAATATTAACTAGAAGATCATTGTACTCTAGACAGCGCGTCCTTAACAAGACTGTATAAGGTGTCATGCGTTTAGAGGAGTACATAGAGCAAATAAAAAGGTTCATACCAAACCTGCTTCTTTGAAGTCCAAAGAATAGTGGAGAAATATTGCTTAAAAATGGAACAAACATTGTGCATCATCATTTAATAATATTTGTAATTTGTTGTTTTTTTTTTTTGTGGTAACTTTTTTTTTTTAATGAATAGAATTATTGTCCTACGAGCTTATCAGTCCTCAACTTCTTGTTTACTCTCTAATTCTTCCCGATTCATAATGTCTCACTGTTAGATTCAGTTAGGAAAAACTAAGTATGTTATTTAAATTTATTAATCAATGCGGATGGTGTAGGTAATTACTTGAAATGAAATGAAATTTTGAGGTACGCGTGGAATTTTTCTTTCCGTATTGGTTGGTTGCATGGTTGATTCGGTGCAAAAATTTGTCCAATTGCAAAGGCTTTCCGACAACGAACAAACTTTTATCCCATTTCATCTGAAAATATTCAATAATGAAATTGGCAATTGTATCGAACTGTCGTTGCCCACCAACGACTTTTTTTTTGCGAAACCTCGTCATACACACTTGGTTTAGCTGTTGCTATGGTGATGACAGGGTTGAAAAGGCGGCTACACGTTCGTCTGGCCGTGTCCTTATGCCCGTTTCATACTGCTAATGCGGATCGGACAATGGTATGCTTGTCCGTGCACGTTCGCTGCTATCCTGGCAAAATGTGCACGGAGGAACCCAAGCACCCGATGGGGGTATTGTTGTGGGCTATGCTGCAGCTTCCGTTGGTTTGTTTTAATTAATTATTAGCCTTGTACCATGCTTCCGGGTCCGCCCGTTTCGTTGACGTCCGTCGTACCGAGCGTTGTAACGTGCTCCACATCCACCGCCTCCCGACGTACATCACCACCCGAATTCGGATCTTTAATGATGCTGGAAGGATGCACCGACCGTACACGTGGCGAATGGGACGATGCATCATCTCCTTGTCCAACGGTGGCAGTACAAAAAGTGCACGCTGCTGCTATCCGTTTAGTCAGAAATGCCTTTCCTAGGTGAAGCTGCCACCATCGACCGGACCAGGTGTATCGTGCTTTTGCTTAGGTTGATTTGCTCCCCGGGAAAACTACACCACGTGTGTTTGTGTGTGTGCGTGTATGGGCTTGGTGATGGATGCACCATTCCCGGTGCACGGTGCAGGTGCTTCGTTGATCCTCTCCAGCTCGATCCTCCTCTCCCCTCCCCCAAAGGGTGTCTTGTGCATGCGACAAGGACTTAATTTTCAGTATGGATCTAAGGATTTTATTCACATGAAGCGTATGTGTGTGAGAGCGCGAAAGAGAGAGAGAGTGAAAGAGTGGCAAGAGAGGGAACCAGAACCAGGCGGGATATATAACTATAGCTGTAAACTCCCGGATCGAATTTGCATCGAAAAGTGCGTGCGTTGCTCCGTTGCGACGAATGGCGAACTTGGTGGCCATTAGCAAAAGCGTTATGCAAACGTGTTTGTGTTCGTGGTTTTGCCTAGATTTTGGAGCCTCTTCCTACCGGCCATTGGCGAATGGACAAATACATGCACACGTGCATTTGCATTGGTTTCGTGTCCCACCGTCCCACCTACCTATCGTCAACTCCTCTTAAGGTTTTTGGGAGCAGTGAGAGCAGAGCACCCGCTTACCTGCCATTCATCCACAACCACGGCGAAGAATGAAAAAGAAGGGCGAGTTGGCGAACCGGAAGAAGCAAGCGGACCCTGAGGGCACACGTTATATTATACGAGATTTAGTGCAAATATGTGTTTCAAATATTACTTCCGCGCTTTCCCTTCTCCGTTCCCCACCCACTCCACCCCCTCCTACCCCCCTTACCTCCGATTCCCTGATTTGCCGTAGTTTACGTCTTTGGGTGGTATGCATGTCAAAGCCAGCCAACCAGTCGGGAGAAACCCCTTTTGTGTGACTCCTTAACGGCTTCGATAACCACAAACGGTCGAAAATTCTCGTTAACTCTCGTCGCCCCGGCTTGCACACGGGCACTGCGCGGCGTATTGGTGTTCCGTCGTGCTTTGATCGATCGCGTCCCGGCCACAGGATTGCATTTTCGCGTTCACGTACTGGTCTCGTTGGTCGTCATACCGTTTGCCGGGCCATGGTTGCCTGTGTTCGTTCCGGTGTCACCAACGTGTATGGTACGTGAGACACTGGATTGAACAGTTGTTAGAATTTCTTTAGCATAACCGTGACAACTAGAGTTGGATGAATCTAAATGAATCTGGGAACTGAATGAATGAGTCAATGAGTCAAGATTCATAGGTCATCTAAGAGATATGACCTATATAAATTGGCTTGGCTGCCATTTCATTTAAGGCTTTAGGCTCGCTTGACGAGGCTTGATCCACCATTACTCTGAGGATTCATGAATCTTTTGACAGTCGAGTCCCGATTTGAATGATTCTTCACAAAAGATTCATGTGGATGGCTCTTCTCAAAATAATCATCAACCACTACACTGGTGACACCATTTTGTCCAAATTAATTACGATCTTTACAGGTTGGAGCGACAAAGCTATGTCCTATAGAGCTGCGGGGCCACGATCGTTGAGACTGGGTCTCCTCAGTCACTCATTTACCTCAAAAAGTCACTCAAAACCAAAGTCTCCGTTGCCTCTTGAGGTTTCCCTCAATTTCAGTTCAGTGACGACCCTACTGGATTTGACGTTGACAACACACAGTGTGGGACGAGTAAAATGTTTTTCATGTATTTTTATTTCTTGTTTCTACTGTATTTTTGTTTCAATTTTATGGAACATATGGTCAAAAAAATTGTGGTTTGTTGATTAAAAACTAAATCATCATTTTCTTAATTACAGGAGCTTAATCCATCAATCATATTGCAGTTGAAAAGTATAAATTCAATTATAAAACACGTTCACAACTTTTGTCACACATTGTTCCAAAAAGTACGTTGCGGAGACATAAAAACATCACACCGTACGCCAAAACATTGTGCTTGTTCAATCATAATTACGCATAAAATACTTTCAGAATGTAGTTACATTAATAATAGTACGCAAAAAGTGTGCTTGTATAAAAAAATAAACCATTATTCTTTCGCCATACCATCGGCAGATACAACAGGTTTTGTTTACATTTTGAGTTGCTGACTGGCCGAATCTGTCAAAAAAGTCTCAAAAATTGTTGAGACTTTTGTAGATGAGCCAGGTTTCCCTCAAAACTCAATTCACTCAATGTTTAGAGTTTTGAGGGAATCCTCATCGCTCGTGGCCCCGTGGCTTAGTATGTGTCATCATTCCACATTCTAGTGGAACATTTAGAGATAACTTCTATCTCTTTTTTCTTTCAGTTTTTTTCATTTTTCGAGCTTATGCTTGAATTAATAGCGAGTTCTTGCCAAGTTTTCTAGGTTCCCCATCAGTCTTACCTTTCTCACATCACGCGCGTGTCTTCTCGACTAAACAGCAATTTCTCCAGCATTTTAATATGTAATGGTTTTTGTTAAAAGTGGCAACCATGATATTCAGCAATTCTCACTTAAATTCGGTCGTCAAACATATGTTTACGTCGGGAATGTTTTTGTTCTCTAAACGTACCAATCAATCCTTGAAGGTGTGCAGCCCCAGTGAATTCGTTCTCCCCATTTTCGAGTAAAGGATGCAACAAATTGAACTGTTCTTTTCTCTTTTGCTCGAGCACAGCACAGCACAATGAATCGGTCGTGCGGTGGATTGGTTGGTTCGCTTTAGTTTGGTTGGTTCTGACGTTGGAGCACTCCAAAAGTAAAATATCCTTTCTTTTGCGTTGGTGCCATCGCCATTATACGCGCGAACGTTGCGCGATTTTCATGTTGCTTCAATTGCATCCGTCCTGCCGGTGCATCCGGTGGTGGCGGCGGGTGAGATTGTGCACCGGACGCTCTTCCATTGTATACCCGCGTTAGGTACCATCACACCGACAAACCGTTGTACCAAGTGCTTGAACCTTTCTCCGAGTTTTCCCGGGGCTCGCGTTCACCAGCCAGCGCCGTCAACGGCCCGGCTGGTGACTAGTGATACACCTCATGGTGAAGGCACAAGGATGGGAACCTTAACATCCCTTTCCGACAAAATACGCCATCCACAGGGCTGCTGCTCCGTACGCGTGTGTGTGCGAGCGTTCTCGCGGGCGTCGTACGTATGTGCTTCGTTCTGGCATTCTCTTTACCGTCCTGGCTCAAGTTTCGCCGCCGCATCGAACACACCGACCGTTGGTTCATATAATTCGGAAGTTTTCCACACAAAATATGTTTATATAAAAGCGCAATCTTCCGCCCGTCTGCTCATCGGTGGGATGAGTGTGTGTGGAGGCTTGTGAAACTAACTAAACTTTCCTCCGTGTGGGCATTGGACACGGCACGGTGGTACGGTGATGACGGGATTGCGATTGGGGGCAGGATAGGATGGAGTTCTTCCTTCCGCTGTGCATGCATGCTGTGACGCTGCACCGAGCCTTGCCACATCACCAATGAATGCACTGGTGTGCAATAAAGATACGCACGTGTACATATGTATAGAAAATCGCTAAAAGTATGAGGATGAGGTTGCGTTGAGTGAGATTCGGTGCACATAAACTCTTGCTCTCCGTACGCATCCCCTTCCCCTTCCCCCCCACCGGATGGTGGAAACGTTGGGTGGGTCACTCATTCTCCTCCCGCATGCCGGAAGCTTGGGTTTGATTTTGAATTGATTTCGCGGAAGGTACGGGCATCACCCTACGTTGATGCTGAGGATGGTTGATGCAGAGAAAGCTGCTGGTGCATCGGTGCATCTCGAAACTGAGAGAGCAGCTGGCTTTCAGTGCCGCCGTGCTCGGGCGCGATCGAAAGGAGGAGAGACTCGTTTGGGAAATTCGTTGGGACCTAGGGAGAAGTTTAGACCATTGTGCGTGCGTATGAAATGCAACCCGCGTACACATACATATTTATGCAGCATCGACATAGAAGTTGCACGTTAAAGCACAACATTCAATACAGCATGAAACTTATCTAGGCTTGGGATTGGGGTGCATCATTGCGAGAGCTTTTCTTTCGGAACGAGAAATCGCTTTGGTGCGGGTGTGTATGTGTGTGTGCTTGAGCTGGCTAGCGGTGCCCGGATGCATTTATTTCTCCAATACCATCCGAATGCTAGCTCTGCCCCGGTTGTTGTTCTGTGGCGATTGAAATAAAGGTCCGGTCACCGGACCGTGCCTGCGGTAAAGGTCCTCAGCTATGCCGAAACGATCTTTGAACACGCACGGCGGGTACGCACTGGTCATCTGGACGAATGGGCGATTTTCGGTTAGTTGCGTCCCTTCCCATACGTCCCTTTTCTCTACATGGAATCTATTTTATTCTAGTTTCTGTACGTTGAGATTATTGATTTTCAAATAATGGAGTAGGAAAGTAGTGGGAACTGCATATGGGGTCCGGAGCACGGGATTAAATTGCACCAATACGGGTTCCGCTGTCTGCATCGCGTCAAGTCGTAGTTCTCTCTATTTGACATACTGTACAAAATTTCGGACAAAGGTGTACAACCGATATGCCTACCGCGCACCTACCATGAACTATGCTATACTGTTAGTAACTGCAGGTGGAGTATAAACTGGTTTGACGCACTGTAATTGAATGTGGAGAATATTTGCGATTTTCACAGTAGTTATATTGGATAATATATCAGCGAAAGCTTCTCGCTAGATTAAAAGGAAGTAATAATACGAACATAAACTACCATAAATAACATTATTCGACTAAAAACAACTTCTTGACGATTTTACTAAACATGGAACAAGTTTAACCAATCTATCTGTACAAAAAATATGAAAATTTAATTGAGTAAATAATACTTAGAAAATACAAATCTTTTCTTTTTTTTTGCTGTCACTTCACTCATGTGTCCATGAGACGACTCTTGTCAGAAAGGTGTTTATGATCATTTAAAACATTGATGTGCTGTAAAATTACATTTTTGATCATATTTACTAACTTACCTATTAGGCGCTAATACAACGCTTTACGTTTTTTGGCTTGCTACATGAGTCGTCTAAACAAGTCGTCATGCCGACCTTTCTGTGCGGACGCATCATTGCCATCAGTGCATCTCAATTTAGGCCTCCCACGCTTCGTTTCGGTCCATGTGGACGACCTAAACGGGATTTACGGGCTGGGTTGTCCGGTGCCATTCTCATGACATGACCAGCCCATCGGTGCCTGGTGAGTCTGATTCTCTGCACGATAATGAGTTTATCGCTCATAGAGCTCGTCATTGTAGTGGCTCCTCCATTGCCCTTCCACGCATACGATGCCAAAAATCCTTCTGAGCATCATCTTTTCGAATGCGGTTCAGAGGGTTGGTTTGGACGTCAGTTTTGGACAAAGTGCATGTCTCAGAGGCGTATTGTGAGAACTGGAGCCTATATAAGTCCGTTGTAGCATTAGCTTCGTTCTACGCCAAATGCGTTGTGAGTAAAGAAGGTCCTCAGACTGCATAGAGACCGGTTGGCAGCGCTGTTGTTGGTGCTGACTTTAGACCCAAGGTAGGTGAAATTTTGGACAACTTCGAAAGTGCGCTTGCCTATCTGTAGTGCACCCCTGGGTTTTTGTTAGAAGGGATCGTTGGTGGTGCCACCATCAACATGGTTATTACCTTGTTTATGTCCGAACCAAGGTTTTATGTCGCCTGCTTAATCCTTTGGTAAGCTTCCGTTACCTAAGAGAGCCGTGAAAAGCCGTTTTTGGTCATTAGCAGGTTTCAAATAGTCTGAATAATCAATCCAACCAAAGAAATTCGAATTGAGATTTGAACTCGTCTTTTGATTTTTGATGAGTGGCAGTACATTACCGATTATGGCATAACAAGTATGTGGCAAAATAAGTCCATACACACTGGCAGTTTCAACAAAAATAAAATAAAATAAATAAATAAACAATGTAAAAACTATTTCGAATTAATTGAATTTTATTGAATTCGAATGGACTCCATTGAGCTTTTTTTTGTTACATTGCCATTTTTATGCCTCAAATGGTTAGTTTAATATCAAATGATTTTAATAAAACGAATTCAAGAATAATTAAGTAAATAAAATAAAGTATTTTCACAAGTTTACCTTTGTCTCTTAACGGCAAAACCCGTTCAAAATAATTAAATAAACAAAAAATATTAAAAAATAGCATGAAAATAAAACATAGAGGTCTCGCTTTTATAAATTTATTATAATGGACCAAACAAAATCCCTAGAGTTTAATAAGATGTAAAAGGGTTAGAAAAAGGGTTATAAAATTTTGAAAAACATCATTTGATGAAAACGAATGAATCGAATTTTGAATTTTTGACAAACACGCTACTGTAAACAATGTCACCCAATTCTCAAGATACAATTGGAACGACATTGGCAATGGTGGGTTATTTTCAATTAAACTTTTCCTACATATATGCTCGAAATTCCATAAGCTATTAAATGCGTTGGGAGAGTAAAACAAACGTTGCAAAAAGCTGGCATGCAACTGCGAAATCGTAACCATGCGCTAGTTATCTGTCGTTGGAAACTTTGAAGCAGCCTAACGTAGATGCGGAAAAACTGGCAACGAGAAAAAAGCGGGTGAGCGTGGACCTTCTCACGGCAAGGTTATGCAGGAACGAGGAAAAGTCTAGATAGAACTGTTAGGACTCGTTCCTTCATGCCAAGGCACATCACTATGTTGGTAAAACGAACAAACGAACAAATCCTTCATCCTTAGCTCTGTGTTTCATGTTTCATTATTTTTCTTTCCTTTCCAGTGGCCACATCCGAGGACTCCCCGGCGGCAATGAAGCTGAAGAAGATGTGGCTCAAGACACCCGTCAGTGAAGAGCAGGCTGCCCAGGCAGTGCTAGATCCTGCCCTAGGTTAGTGTTCTCGTTTTTTTCTCATTTTTTATTTCCCCAATTTGATATCTTTGTTTTACGCCCTCGCTTCCGTTGGAGTCAAGTATGGCATGCTAAATTTTCAATTTCGAATCTTAAACAAGGAACACACCCCGAACAGAGCTGCGCTTTGCTGCCGCCCTACCGGTGCGGGTTGGATCTCCATTTTGAGCATCAAGATCAAGTGTAACGTAAAGATGCTAAGAAATGCGGTAGACGATGAGCCAGCCAGAAGGCCACTCGGAAGGTGATGGCACCCTGTTTGTGTATGAGTGAGTGTGCATGTTTGTACACGCGCACCAAGAGATATTGCTGCAGGATATTCAAAGTTTTTAGGATGCTTCGAAACTCCTTATCGGTGGCACCGTCCTCACCATCAGGGTGGGAAGCAGATAGTCTCGTTATTTTAAGGCTACTTGTGTTAACCAAGCGACGAAGACGATGCCGATGGGGTGACTTCGAAACTGCAGCGGAACGGACCTTTTCCTCGAGGAAAGTTTTTTATTCGATTGAAGCCTTCCAGCGGACGGTCAACGCCGTCCAAAATACCGTTGCTCCCGTCGCTGCAAGTTGTCCCTCAGTCGAGAAGATAATTACAGTTAGTGGAGATGGTACAGCCGTGGAACGAACATTTGGCGTATATCGAACCACGTTCTGCGCGACTACGGCAACAATTTGCCATCGTCTGCCGAGCGTTTCCCACTGGCCCCAACGCATTTCGCGCGGGGGCTCTATGATAGTCCACGGTACAAATTTTCGTTCGATGCTGTGAAAGCGATGCCACTCGTTCGCCGCATCGGTGGGAATGAATTCTGGTTTTTCAGTTTGGGCGTGGTTGGAATGTTCATTTTCTGTGTGTACGTTCTTCGCTTTTTTCCCTTGTTTAGTTAATTTGCATGCGAACAGCTCAGGTTCATCGCGAGGTAGTAATTAGGGAATTATCGTGCCTTATTTTCTTTTACTCTCCCTTGCATCGAGCTTAATATCTTGGGGATTGATTATCGTGGTCAATGCGTAATTTGAGCAATAATATCTTGCGTTTAACAAACTAAACAAAATACCCCTGATACTGTTTCGTGCTTTCGGTGTCTGTCGGCTATGGTGTGCTGTGCATGATGGGAATATAATACTAGTTATGCTCATTAAAGTTAAAGCATCTTGATACAGTAAGCTTCACTTTGCTACTTCACTTTTTATCAAACAACCTCAAGAGATGTTGGGTCTGTCATTTCTGGCTTTCTTTGATGTTATTTAACAGTAGCTGGATAGACAGTCCTCCGTACGGGGTTTGGATGGGATTTTTGACCGGTTGTGCCGTGTGAAGACCGGTGTCCCTATCAAATCCAGCACTGAAACGCCCCAGCTCGAAGGCAAAGTATATTCGGGCACAGTCCTGATGGTTAATGCTGCAACATAAGCAAAAAGCAACCGAAAAAAGGTCGCGCGCAACAGGGATTGAATTTTAAAACATGCGCTGGAGGCGAGAGGAAGAAAAATTAAACAAACAACAAAGAAATCCTTCCTTATCTTTCATTTCGTCCTGCACGTTTTCTCTCATTGGGCTCAGTGAGAAACTTAGAAGACAAAATGATACGAAAACTCCGGTGTAGGAGTAAAGTGTTACGGAAGTTTTATCAGCATCAGGATATGATGTTCTCTGGTGGTAAATGAAAAAGAAGGCAAGTTATCTCCACTTGTGACCATCCGGATCAATGGGAAAAACACGCTTGCAGGTTTAAGTGTAATGAGGAAGGGATTCTACTACCACTGTCCAGCGTTTCAGGGATTCTTTTGTACAACTTTAAACGGTCTTCGTTGTAGAATTTTAGTTAGTTGCATTTGTGCTTTTGTTTTAGAATTACGTATGAAAGTTGTTTGCCATACAAAATTTATAACGTAAACATTCAAAAGTACGAGCTTATGACGATGATTGCGATGGGTTTCTGCAATATGTTACAAAACAGGTATAAAACGAGCGGAAAAGTCTTTCAAACTCAGTTTCGTTTCTTGGTGTTATATTTCTTCTCTTCCTTTTCTCTCTTTCTTATGCGATGTAAAAATGCATCTCGAAAGCATCCCCATTATTGCATGCCTCGGAATATTTCTCCTCCATTTTCTTTTCCTGCTATTTATGTGATAATATCTTCTCGTTGGGTGTTAAACAATTTGTTGAATTGATAGTAAATAGAGAACTCTTCGCTTATCATACTGCCGATTAGTTTACAGCTTTTGCTAAAATAACTATGAAATTGAATGAATTGTCTAATAAATTGATAGTAATGGCCAATAAAAAATGAAAAGCAATCTTCACGATTGTACAAATCGCTCGTCTACACTCATAGTTCAAACTAACTTAGGTCAAACTTTTAGTTAAGCTCAAACACTGCACTGATTGATGATAACTGTGCATGAAACCTTTACAGCGGTTTCGAGTTTGACTGTCAAAGGCCGGAATCATACTCTAATCCAGTTTTTTTTGTATGCGTTTTGACGTTTCCAGACCTATCCGCTTATAGTTGGCCATACAAATGACAAACCAAGTTAAGCCTAGGAAAATAGTATTAGACTGGTTGCCTAATGAAAGCAGCTGATCTATGCTCGGCAAATGTCAAAATAAAGAATTTTGCTAGCTGGTCTGAACAAGGTTAAGCCATGTTTTTCGTGTGCGAAAAAGGAAACCAATTTGTTTAACAAAACAACTGAAAAAGGAATATTTTAATAATCAGAGTTATATGTTGTTTCAAATGAATTGAATTAAAAGTAAAATATCTAAATTTCAATCTATTTTTTATTTCAATTATATATTAATTGTAATTCCGCAAAAATGATCCCTTGTGCCATTCTTAATGTCAACGCGCTGTGTCCTTTGCGAATATGTGCATAATGATACAGCCCGGCACTTGAAGCACTCTTATGGTATGATTTGCTCAAAAGTCGGGGGCTTTTTTGGATACCTTTCAAATTGATCTAGAACGTCCAAATAGATATGGAATTTTTAGCACTTTCAGAATTTTATTCAAAAGGAAACTGTTTCTATACAATGCTTTGTCGACGGATACACTGAAAACTTTTCATCCACTGCTAGAAGGATTGCGATTATGTTAATGTTCGTGGAATCGTATTTGATGTATGCAGGGCCGCCGAGTGACCAATGTTCTAATGACATTCCCCCTCCGGGTCATGTTCTTGTGAAACGGATGTTGAGAGAATATATGTATATATATATATAATCAATCTGCGGTACTGTTAATGGAAAGTGCTGGAAACAGTGATGCGAGGACTTTGGTTCTCCTTTCATCTGAGCTTGAAATTAAAGGTACACACATGCGCACCCTTCCTGCGGCTGGGTGGTGGCAAATTTGTTAGCGCAAAAGCGGCTATATTGCCCACATTCATTCATCTGGGCTTTTTCCTGTCCCCCCCCCCTCCCCCACCTACCCGGAACTCCAATGTTCACTGGTGGGGCAGAAAGTGTTTGGGAAAGTGCTGGGAAAGGATGGACGTGTTATTTCGTTTGTTTGCATTCTGGTTGACAACAGGATAAGCAGAAAGGAAATATGAAAATAGGTGATATCGTAGGATAGGAGCGTAGGCTAGCAAGAAAGTTTGGGATAAGAAAGCAATGTACGCAGACGGAACGGTGAGTGTCGTTAGGTGTTGTCTGTGTGACATTGCCAAACTAATCGCATCTCGGTGGTTAAGGTAGCATTCTCTTTTTTCTGCATTTATCTGTACGTTGGCTGTGTCTTTCTCTACTGCGCCCCTTTCTGTTTTTATATTCCGCAATACGCGTTTGGTCGATCAGGTTAATTCTGTGATATGCGTTAGTAACGAATGCAGTTCCGGCAATCGTGAAGTGTTCCGTGTGCCAATATCCCTCCACGTCACGTCTCTTGACCCGGTGTTATGCTGTCAATGTTGACGCAAAACCAGTTTCGGCTTACAATCACAATCATTGTACAAGGTGCCCGATCTTACCTAGGGCCAAAGGGGCCATGCGACGCTTTATTGTCTGGTTTTGGTGTGGAGCTTGCTCAACGATTCCAACGAGTGCCGTGAAGCAGCAACTACAAGCACCAATACCAACGGACCAACATCATCCCCATCGTCATCATCGTGCTCTAAAAGGACGACGGCGGTGGTTTCGAAGCTTTCGTTTCATTTCGTCCTTCGTTTAGCCGCGTGCCATTGTGGGTGCTGAATTGATAAGTTCATACAGCAAGTGCCTCAACTGTCACTAAGTTTTGGGTGGTCGACTAAATGTATAATTGTCTAGCAGTTCGTTTTATTCAATTTCATCATTGGATAATTCCACTGACTGTATGTAATAGGAGGAGGACTGTATCTATATCCATGCCTAAATTGCAGGTAGTGCCGAAACTTTAACAGCCAACCAACAATGAATCTCTAGTACTGTTTCGACTTCTTGGTGCCCTCAATTCAAGATCAAAGATTCAATTCCATCTGAGTCGATCCCTCGTTGCGTTATTTACACGGAAGAAGTGATAAACAAATTCTATGATTGAAACAATGATAACAAATTATTATATTTCCGGACATGAAGTAAGAGCTGCCATGGAACAATGAGGATGTATTTTTTAAGTGGCCTGTCCTTCGAACCTGTCACAATCGTTCGCCATTCCGTTATACAATTACTCTATTTTAATGTGGTCCTACCACGTCTGGGTTGTTCATCTGGTACAAACCTTTACAAGTTAGGTCGTCCGGTGATTTTGATGACATAAAAATTCAACCGTTTGTTGTTTTTGCTTCCTATGGTAATTAGTATCCATCGGTTGTGTTGACGCAAACTTTTCAATCCGGCCAAGCTGTCGCACGCGTAGTGTGTATATGTTTTCCCAGGTTAACGCACCGATCGCGTACAGGGCACACATACACCCGGCCACAGCATCGATTCGCATCGTCGTCGGTTGATGGGTCGGTGCTTCAAACATTGACCCCATCCTGCCTTTCCAAAACCAACATCATGGTCGTCGTGTCGCCTCCCCCCCTCCTCTCAAAACCCCCGTGCCCATCCATATAGTTTGTGTCTATGTGTGAGCGAGCATGTCCCGGAAAGAGAACAGGAAGGAGAAAATGCGACGAAATATATATTGCCGGCGATGGCTTTTCCTGATGGTCTACTACGGCCCTATCCGCGTCTGCCTCGGTCCGTTCGGTCCGTTTGGATCTGGTCGTATCCTTGCCTGTGTCCACCTCCGTCTATTCTTCTTTTGCGCGATCGAATCCTTTTCGTCGCCGATGGTTGCTTAGCGTTTTCTCACCGGAACTGTCGTTGTTGTTGTCGTTGTTCTTGCAGCACCGAGTTTTACGTTGCGTCCTTTTGCACACATACAGCGCGCAGACATACACTCTTACAACGCACGCAAACATACACGTCCAGGTGCACTGCAATAGAGTTAACCGGTATTTGCAGCACCGGCAGCAGCTCGCCATGTTGTGTAGTGCCGTGTTTGCCTTGGCTCTTCTTTTGCATCGCGCACCCCGATGGTGGTAGAAACGCTCCCATTCTTCCCACGCTGCCATCAGCGCCGACTAGTGTTTCTTCTGGGCCCAGCTTTTGCTCCCTGTGGCTGCCCCATCATCATCATCAGCATCGCAATACAAATTTTACCAATTTCTCGATCCCTTTTATGGGTCCGGTCCGGGAGGCTCAAAAAGGGATGGATAAGCATGGAAACCGAGAACCGAGGTGTGGGTAGTTCCGTTTTTCAAGACCTCTCGTGTATTTTCCGCCTGCTTCATCTTACGGCCTGGATGGGGAATGGTGGGAATGGTGGGAGTGCTTTGAGCCCCCTTTGGGTTTTGTGTTCGATGTGTGCGGAAAATAATGTAAACCTGAACCACACTCTCTCACTCTTTCTCTTTCGCGCATTTCGCGTACGCTTGCTGCTTGCTACTAGTCCACTTGTAGTCGTTCTGTCCCCTAGGTATCCCATTTGAGTTTCTTCCGAACCATCCACTTCCACCCACTCCGGCCCCATATTGGCTCATTGGTGGTGGGTTTTTGGCTTTAACAATTTCACTTTTGCGGCAACGCGCGCCCGTTTCTCTCAATGTACTTTCATCCTCCAGCGACACGTTCTCACAGGCTCCATTCTTGATCCCTTTTTCCGACGCTCCCTTCAGAACGATTCCTTCGTCTACTTCCTGCTCGCTCTCTTGGCCATACCGAAGGATCGGCAATGAATTTTCCGCAACTGTACCTACCTACTTTGCCCTCTTTGTGGCTCCCTTTGGTCCACCGTCCAAAACTCCATCAGCAAACTTTATTCAGCGCTCTCCGGATGGTTGCAAAACTTGGCCCAATACATTCGAGAACTACAGGACCAAGTGTGGGTGGTGTGTGCGAGGGATCGAAGGGATGGTAGTAGTACCACCCTCTACACCCCGACGCTTCCCTCGACACCACTGTTCATCCAATAATTCTTTCCTTCTTCCCGCACAAACCACCAAAAGCTTCAATGCGCTTTCTCCTCACTGTATAGTTGTACTTTCGTCGGTGGCTTTCGTTAGCGGAAATGCTTCCGTATCGCGTTTTTTTTTCCTTTCGTTCCATTTCGTGGACAGGGTGAGAAAAGCAAAGGGATGGACAGGGATATGTATACGTGTTGGTGTGAGTACGCGTGGCTGTTGTGTAAAGGAGTTGGAGGGCTTGTGATTTGTGGGGCGTCGTTCACAAAATGAAAAACTCCCGTGCCACAGCAACGACAAGAAAATGAACAAACACAGACAAATATGAATACCAAAACGAAAAAAAAACCTGAGCATTCATAAAAAAGCAAAAAGGAAAATGAAATTACGCACTCAGTTCGGTTTTGTTCTTTGCTTTTCTCATCATACCCGGTTTTTTTGTTATAAAATTTGGTGATGATGTATCTGCAAGGTGGAGGTATATTGAGATAAAGATTTTCATATTTACACTGACCTTTTATGAGTTGACAAAAAAAAATCATAATATTATATAAATATACACAGTACTTGATGTACTTGATTTCAACATTAGTAAAATATTTCTATAAGCTGAAAATTACAGAATGAACACAGGATGAATTATATGTATATTAAAGCTGCAAGTAAATCTGTGTTAATCTGATTGAAAAATTTGTCTTATTAAGTTATTTGAATTATCCATTTCTGCCGCATTCGTTGTCCTTATTCGCAATTTTATTTACATGGAATAGAGTTGGCGTATAATATACAAAATTCTACGAAATTTTAAACAAAAGATGTGCAGAATAGGAATAAAAACTATGTTCAATGATTAATAATATTTGTGTTTAGTTTTCATCTCATTTAATCTTCAAATTTTTTAATATATTTTTATTTTATATCTCAACTCTTGAATTTGCCTGTGCGTAAACAGGCTGGCCGAATTGACATTCACTCAATTGTGAACGCGATTCCATATTCAGTTCTTGCGGTACCGTAAAGGCTTTTGTATTTCACTATCATTCCCACGGTTTGTCTTATTCGCTTGCGCGATTCAATAAGTTTGGCACGCCAGAGCCTGTATAACTTGCTGTTACTTAACATTTTATCATTTTTATTCCCGATTATTTTTTAATGTTCTGAATGCTGAAAATCTGTGCATTAACATATGTCTAAAGTATTTAGTTCCATATATGTTATGCTAGAATCGAAACCGGGCGGCACACCGGTGGTGTATTGGTAGCTGCGCCGGTCTTCACACGACAGGGCCGGTTCAAAATCCCATTCGGACCAATCCCCCGTACGCAGGACTGACTAACGAGCTACGTGGTAACACTAAGTCTTGCAATCCAGAAATGGGGTAGATCATCCCAAAAGTTAGAAAGCTTAAGATTTAAGCATGTATCTGCCAAATAATCCAGGTACCGGGCTGTATCATTCTGTACAGATTCGTAAAGGACATAGCATTTTGACATAAAGAATGACACAAGGGATCATTTTTGTAAACTACAATTTGGGGAAAATCGATTTAACTTTAGTAATTTAATTTTAATTTCAATGCAATAATATAACATACAAGTCTGATTATTAAAATAGTCTATTTTTAGTTGTTTTCGTTAAAAAAAATTTGTTTACCTTTTTCGCACACGGGAAACATGGTCTAACCTGGCTCAGACCAGCTAGAAAAATTCTTTGTTTTGACATTTGTCGAGTTTGGGTTTTGGGAACTTGGGTACTTTCATTGAGAAACCAATCTAATCCTGCTTTCCTAGGCTTAACTTGGCTTGCCATTTGTATGGCGAGCTGTAAGCGGATAAGCCTGGAAACGTCAAAACGCATACAAAAAACTGGCTTAGAGCGTGATCTACCCCAATGGCAGGCCCTAGACCTCTTGAGGATATGTTGTGCTGATAAAGGAAAGGAAGAATCGAAACTTGCCCAAAGGAAGACGTAAACCAATTCCTAATAGACCCTTGTTAAAGTATTCCATAACGGCTGTATGATCGATTCGCACTTCAGACATAACCAAACCACACGCTGTGTTGTGAGCTGTATGGGAAATATTTCGGTCGTTTGATCGGTTATTAAAAACCCAAACACACATTAAAGCGAGGGAAATGTGTGGCAATAATAATGCAGGGAAAACTCGCAAGGATGGTGCGGCTGCTGTGGTGTCACTGACATTGGAAATCAGATGCTTCATTTTGCGATGGGCAATCTGCCCCCTAGTGTCCATTCCGTGTTTCAATGTTTTGCACTGAATGCGAATGAAACGATTCGATCGAAACACAAGAGAACGCGCGATGATGAATAAATCACACTAACCAGGTGTGCGTGTGAAGAGGCCCCCAGTGCGAGTGTAGTGATGGTTGGAAATGGAGCATAATAATTATGTTTTGGAGCATCGGGATGATGGTATAATGGTGCACCGGGATGATGTTTTTATTTCATCTTTTTAATATGGCTGTTATCATCATCACTTGTTGAACCGGCGAATTGTCCGGTTCCACACCAGTGTGGCAAATGCGGTTTTGTGGTTGACCATCATCGAGCGATAAGTTTTCTTTTTGCCAGAAGTACTTGATTCCCTGCCGTGCGCTGCTGAGGTATGCAACGCTGGTGCGAATGGATGTGATTGTTGATATTGAACTTTAAAATGTTACACGACACATACAATCAATGGGTTAAATGTGGGTCATTCATTTATTTATTTGATTGGTTCAGGATTTTGCATCCAGGTGCCTCTGCCGTGTCTGACTTGTTTAACCTGCAGCTGTATGGGGCTGAATATTGAATAGGGTACGGGCAAATGATCTGAATGGGATTAAAATCCGGACGGGTTGCCTCGAAGACATCCGCAACTACCACTAAACCATAAGTAAGTTTGATGTTTTGACTCGGGTTGATTTCGGTTTTGACTCGGGTTGATTTCGGTTTTGACTTCGAAGATGGTCTTCAACCAAAAACAACGTTAAACCAACGTTTGTCACTTGGGTGTTACACATGCTCAAGTTGCTTTAATTGTATTGCCGCTTTTGATGCTGACGAACAGTACGTTTTTAAAGCAGATTTCTCACTTAAGCATATTTCATTGCCGTAAACCCAACAATAGCATTGAGAACTTTGATTCAGTCACCGTAAATATCTTATTTGGCAGTTTCGTTTTTTCTTGATGCTGGTCTATCATATTGGCTCCAGAAAAGTACAGACAGAAAGGATGTTTTACATGAAATAATTGTTTTGATTTAATTTTAAATTGGTTAACTTATATTTTTAAAATTTAAAATCACAAAATGGAACTTTTTTATTTTAATCAGCGCATGCATGCAAAGACTACCGAGCGTATTATTGTCTCATTCGTTTTGAATTCTATAGTATATCTGAGTTTGTTAAAGTTTTAATTTTGCCCAAAAGTAATCAAAAATTCGATTTTGTAATATTAACCATTAAAAATATAATTTGTAAAAAGGTATTTAATCAGGTAGGCCAAATAAGATATTTACGGTAACCGACTCAAAGTTCTCAATGCCATTGTTGGGTTTACGTTGCCGAATTGTGGGTGGCAAAGTGACGGTTGCTGACGATACTTAATGGATTTACGATAACCGACTGGTTGTGTAAACCCTGTAATTCACAATTTGTTTATATACATTTTCTCCTCCGAGCTTCGTATAACTCATGCTTCATACACTCCTTTATTAGGTGTTTTGTTGTAGTCAAACTTGAGATTCCTAGAGTATTTAATAATTATTGCCGAGGAACTGTATCAACATTCGGTTTCACATTATACAGTTACTGATGCAACGGTAGTACAAATTTCACATTCAAAGTAGAAACTTAACCAATAAGCATGTAATGTGCAACAACACATTTAAGCTTAGCTTTGAGCACTGGCAGGACGTGATTTGTGGACTATGGCATATCATTTCACCGACGCACACATTCGTACCATTCTCGAGAGAGAGATTGCAAAGCGCCATCTATAACCGTTTCATGGTACTGCTTCCCTTTCTCCGACTGGACGCTTGATCGGTTGCGTTTGCCGTTTATGCTTCGGTTGCTTGGATGGATACCTCACCACAAGTCATCTCGCTTGCTTTGGTGTACACATGTGTGGGATGTATCGCGTGTAACGGTGTGCGTTTGTGCGGGTATGTAAATCCTCCAAACCAAAAAGGGCGACCGACCGGATACACCAGCCACCAGCCGAAAGCAGCAGCAGCAGCAGCAGGGCCCGGATCCTTTTTTCATCTCCACTCGCGAAAATGGGTTTTTCCCGCTACCCGATTACCTTCCCCATCACCGCCTGTCATGTACTCTTCCCCCAATCACAACTTCAGTGCTCGGTATTCCGGAATCGGTTGTGTTTTTGATGCTTTTTTTGTTGTTAGTGAAGAAAGGGCACCCCATTCACAAAGGGGGTGAGTGGGGGTGGAATTGAAGGGGGAAGATTATACGAAAATTTTCGATACACAAAAACCCTCCTTCACGGTTCGTTCTCATCCACGTACCGTTGTCGACCACCGTGCATTGGTGGCTTTCCATTCTAGTAGCAGCTTGTGGTATAGAGGAGGTTTTCCTGGGGCCCGCTCTCTACTAGTGGTCGGGTAATAGTAGAAGAGTCCGTCATCGGGCACAGGATGGTTTGTTCTCCTGTGCAATTAGAAAAGTGGGAGAAATTTCATTAAATATTGAGCACCCATTTTCTCGCACCGTCGGTACCATCACCCTTCCACCTACACTGGTGAAAGTTTCACTCTGTCCACCCACCCCCCGCCTCCCATATGGCCCTTACTCCTAAATTTGGTACCCGTTTCCCGCTTTCCGCTGCTTTATTCGCCATCGTCGACGTCAAGCGCCACCAACCGTCATCGAGCGCTGGTACTTGCGAAAACGCAAACGCAACTGTAGAAAACATCCTCCACCTCATGGTGTGGTACACCTCTGCATTATCCTTTCCCGTTCGTGTCCGTGTAGTACAGATACAGTACAAAAAAGACGAAGCAGAGAAAAAAACGACTTATCTCCAGGGACGGATGAAAAAGGTGGTTTTGCTTCGTCGATACGCGATAGCAGCGACACTTCGACCCGAAATGAAAGATGAAAGTGTGCGTCCATGTTGTGTGGTGTGGCTTTATGCAAGTTTGAAAAGCGCCGAAAAGACGCCCATGAAATGCGCTGATGTGTGGAGTTTTGCTACGGTCTGTCAAGTCGTCCCGTGTTACCATAGAGAAGCTGTGCATACTTGCATGTTCTTATCAATTTATGTTGTACCTTTCAACGATCAACTATAGTGATGTGATGTTTTCTGAACGCAAAACAAGCATTTATTTGTTGTAGTATTTTTGTTAGTTTACTCTCGTTGTCATACTGGTAGCACTAATGCGAACGGTGGTAATTGGTTTCTGTTTGCTTGGAGAATGATTGAACTATTCTTGCATACCAAAGTGTCGACGTGATGCTAGTCACGTTGGCGTGTAGTACACAAACAACAACGATGCATATTCAATTTCAATTTCCAATAGGGGGACTTCAAATGCACCTTTCGTTCGATATTAGAACACCGTTCGGATACGGTTCTGTAGCGATCTTGCGCGATTAACGCACCGTTGCTCCCCATTGCAGCAGTGCTCGTCGCCATGTTACCATGGAAGTCTGTCAAACTTTTCCACGCTTCGACGGTTTCACCGGCCATGGACAGGGTGCGGACCACCAGAAAGGAAAGGCAATTGATGTAAAGCGAGAGGGAGAGATAGAGAGGAAGATGGGGAAGGACGACGAGCGATGGTGAACCGAAAATCGAATTTCGCCAAAAACTGAAGTGGGCACTAGCACTCCAATACAGTACTCCCGACCTGCTCCGTGCGACTGACGCAGAAGGGGGATGTTAGCTAAAAAAAAAGCCTCATCAATTCTAACCTCAACACACCACCTCGGAACCTCCGCGCATTGCTTTTGCGTTAACAAAAAAAAAAGTCGGAAAACCAGACCCAGATACACGTACGGACGCGCTCGAATACGAATATACCCGCGTATATTAAATTTCTGCTTGAAAGTCCTTTACACCGGAGACAGGACCGAGAAGAGAGAGAAAGTGTGTGTGTGTTTGTGTGCGCCCGGAACAACATCCCTTTCCAATCCCTTTCGCTCTTGTCTAGCAGCAGACATGTAGCACAGGCTTGGAGAAAATGCGGCAAAGGTTTTCCATGCTTCATACCGTCCACGCGTACCCTTGCACCCGCATCACCGTATAATGGAACTGTACGTATGTTTGTATGTATGCGAGCAAGCAGCATGGGCCTATTTGTTTGCGTACATTGCGCCCTGCTTGCGCTTAAATTGCACTCGGGGAAAATAGGAGGAAAAGCTAACCAGTTTCAACCCAACCCCCCGAAGCAAGGAAGGGATCGGAACCCCCCAAAGAATCGTTTTGCGTAGGGACGCGCGATTGTGAGCAGGTGAAGACGATGATGTGATGTGGTGCCGGAAGAGCAGAATGGGACACCGTTGATTTGTGTTGTGCTGTGGAATCCTGAAATCGGGCAAACAGAAAACGGACATGCATGCGTAATGGTGTGCGTAAACAAAGCGCAAATACAACGTCATTATGTGCGTGATGGGGTAGGGCGGGACGGATGGCAATTGGGGTGGACCGTACACCATACACTACCAGCCGTCGTTGAACATTTCATAGGAGAAGCGTTGTGGGAAAATTGTACGTTTGCTAATATCGAACGCCACCGTGGGAAGTGAGTGGGAGGGGAGCGGATGAAGGGGAGCAGGAGTAGTGTATTTGATGGAAAATCCTTCACAATGCTCTGTGTTGCAAATTCGGCCAGTATATTTCCGGTCGCACTACCACGCTATCATGTTGAAGATTGAACCATTTACAGGAGCTTTAGGGGGGAAAATGTGAAACAACGAATTAGAATGTTAGTTTTCCTTTAAATATAAAATAAATCTTAACTAATTATTACCTATACTGCATTTAACGTCTGTTAACGCCATTGAATAAATACAAATTATAAAAACGAGTACAGATACTCATGAAAAATAAGAAGAACTTTCTACATGGCGCCTTATAATGGCACAAGGAATATAAGGTTTTATACAGTTTGGGATACATCGCTACATCTATGACGGTTGCAATGACAGGCACATAGATTGGTGCATCGAATGCACGTAGACGATGCTTGGTTTGATATAACCAAACACTAAAACGACGATGACGCGGACATGCATGAAATTGATTGCATGCATGCTTAATTAATACGGTCGCCTTCCGGTTGCTGTTTCGCACGATGTGTTGATGGTCACTAACGAAATAGTCAAATGAGGATCACTGGGAGGTAAGTTGACGGCGCGCGAATGAGTGATGCGCGGGTGAGATGCTACAGTTTCCTCCTTACTGCTCGGCTAGTGCATCGCCATGACCGGGATTGTGTCCGGGAGCGCAGTCTGCATCTATACATGATCTGTTGGTCTTCCTGTCTACGCTAAAAGCACGCAACTGCGCGTGATGTTGTGGATTGATTTATGTGAAGTCTCGCCGACGGACGGAACAAATGATAAGGATGAATGAAAATATGTTTTAGAGAATAATCCAACTGACTTCAGTATCTTCTTTCGAAACGTTTCGGTTTTAGAGAACAACGATGAGCGTAGATATTT
This sequence comes from Anopheles marshallii, assembly GCF_943734725.1. Taxonomy (NCBI): domain Eukaryota; kingdom Metazoa; phylum Arthropoda; class Insecta; order Diptera; family Culicidae; genus Anopheles; species Anopheles marshallii. Next base: position 49,709,201 of record NC_071326.1, on the reverse strand, counting down.
GCATGCTAAATGCAATTAAAAGCTTTGGTGTTTTTTTATGCAATAAGGACGGCCAGGCCGTATTACTTACAACTAAGCGGGTAGCTTAATCTAAGATACAATTCACAATCGTTTGAAGACATTTTCTTCTCCAAACAGTGAAAGGTCACCTTATCCCGGGTGTACTCGGCCGCTTTGGTGTTTTGATGAAGTTGAATTTTTAACAGGGTGTCTTAGAATGAAAATAAATGTTGTTCACTTTTACTGATTATTTGGTGTTTTTTTGTTATCTTACAGTTGCTTTGGAGGAGGAGCGTAACAACAGTCCCAACAGTGGTGCCGGAGGTGGTGAACGTGGGGAGCATCTGAACCCGAAGCAACGGCACCAGATGAAGCAGCGGGAACTGTTCCTGTCGCGCCAAGTCGAAACACTCCCTGCCACTCAGATACGGGGCAAATGCTCCGTAACGCTACTAAACGAAGAGGAATCATTGCTCAGTTACTTGAACAAAGACGTGAGTAGTAGTAAAGGATCGATTTCCAAATCGGCGACATTGAATCCGGTTACAGTCTTTACAGTCGTATTCGTACTATGTTGGTTAATAGCCACTTTTTGGTTGCCACCATTTGTCATCATTCATACCAACCCACCCATATCCGCTCGTTCCACAGCAGCACATATGTTTATTTTGAATGAACACGCCAATGGTTTTTTTTTTCTTTGCAGGACACCTTTTTTTACTGTCTCGTGTTCGACCCAACGCAGAAAACATTGCTCGCGGATAAGGGCGAGATTCGTGTCGGTGCTCGCTATCAGACGGATCTGCAGCAAATGCTGAAACCGGGCGAAAAGGACGATCGCAACATAGAGGAGCTTGAGACACTTATATGGACGCCGCAACATTCGCTTACCGACAAGAAGATCGATCAGTTTTTGGTAGTGTCCCGATCGGTTGGCACCTTTGCGAGGGCACTAGACTGTACTAGCTCTGTCAAGCAACCGTCCCTACATATGTCTGCAGCAGCTGCAAGCCGTGATATTACCTTAGTGCGTAATATAATAGACCAGCGGAGTGAACGGAATCACTGTAAAATCGTAATCGTTTCTTTGATATATTTTTCCACAGTTTCATGCTATGGACACGCTCCATAAACACAACTATTCGATAGAGACTGCTATGTGTTCGCTGGTTCCTTCGAGCGGACCAGTTCTTTGCCGGGACGAGATGGAGGAATGGAGCGCCTCGGAAGCGAATCTGTTTGAAGATGCGCTCGATAAGTACGGCAAGGACTTTAACGACATTAGAAACGACTTTGTGAGTAAACGGCAGTAAAGTACCTTTCGAGGATTTTTCTATCTCTCTCACACTTTATTTATCTCTTGGAGTCGGGGGAAAACGGCAGACAGCTTAGTCTTTGTTCTGTATGTTGTTGGTTACCTATGCTGGAGCCGAAGGAAAATTAGCTTCTTGTATAAATGCAGTACTGTTGGGGAAATTCATGACCGTTTGCACTTATCTTTTCAGCTTCCGTGGAAAACTCTGAAAAGCATAGTTGAATACTACTATATGTGGAAAACGACCGATCGCTATGTGCAGCAGAAGCGTGTAAAAGCGGTCGAGGCGGAATCCAAGTTGAAACAGGTCTACATTCCGAACTACACCAAACCGAGCCCGGCATTGATAACAAACAACAACAAGGGTATATTGAATGGAAATTCAAACGGAGGTAGCGTGGACATGCTGATGTATAACAGTACCAAGGCATGTGAATCTTGTGCTACTATGGCTTCGCAGCAGGTACGATACACTAGTAATATGTTTTAAGCGTTTGCATTGATTACGACGATTCGAATTCGATATCCTTCTCCTATTCTAGTGGTACTCTTGGGGTCCTACGCACCTTAACAATCGGCTGTGTCAGAACTGTTGGAACTATTGGAAGCGTTACGGAGGCCTTAAAGTTGCATCTAGGCTAGCGGACAACGGGGAGGTCGATCCGGTGGCCACGATCAACACCAGTAGCAGCAATGCGTCACCGGTTTCGCTAAAGAAGCGAAACCCCGGCAGCGATATCGATGATGATCTTACAATTGTGGCTAGCACCGGGCCAATCGGAGGTCTCAGTGGGGTACCTACTGCCACTGGGTCTCCTGGTGGCTTAAGCAATCACCGACCTCACAGGTATGCAGGCTCTGCATAGGTTTGTGTTATTGGAAATAGTTTAATCCCTTTTGTCATTCATACTATTTTAGCCCTTCGTTTAAATGTTCAATTGTGAACTGTGGTAAGGAATTTAAACTGAAGGCTCACCTGGCAAGGCACTACGCACAAGCTCACGGCATACAGATACGATCCGGATCGCCTCGACCCATTATGAAGACGCGAACAGCATTCTATCTACACACGACCCTTACGACCCGACTGTCCCGCCGGTTATGTCGACACATAATACGATCGAAAAAGGCCGCTCGTCAACCCTCTTACGCGATTAACATTGCCAGTGTTAAGCAAGAGTGTAAGTGTGCGCATCATGTGTGAAAGCAAAACGTTCCACATGTGTTAAATATATAATTTTTCGTTTATCATATTTGCAGTTGCAAACGCGGAAGCTGGAAAAAGTATAACAGAGATCCGACGGTTGCTTACGTTCCGGAAGAAAGATCGTGGCAGCGTTACGCAAATCGCAAACCGGCTCGGCAATCCGGGTGTCAGTGTTAACGAATGGTTAGTACTAACGCCGAAGGAGAACATGCCGAAACCGGACGTGGTAGCGTTTCCGAAACCGCCGAAAGCCCCCGACGGTACACTGTTATACGATCGGATACCAAATAAGGGTGAAGAGCCCGGTAAACCGCCAATTGCGGTCACGTCGACGCCAGGGGTGCTCGGTGGGGCAGCGACGCTTCCGGGAACGGTCGGTAGTGCTCTCAGTGGTAAATTAGCACCGTTGGTCGGTTCCGGCGGTTTGGCTGTAACACCGATTGTCGTGGGAGGCAGTAATAACACTTCTGCATCAGCATCAGCTTGTTCTGTATCAGTGGGTGGAAGTACCGGCAGTTCTGGTTCTACTTCTGGTGGTATAGTCGGTAGTGGTATGCCAGCGATCAATCTACATGCGAGTGCTTTGTCATCTAATAGTTCACCGACTGGCCCGGGTGCTACTACTGGTAGCAATTTAGGAACTTCTGGCGCGACGTCATTGAAGCGACGAACGTACGAAGATGCAAATGGAATCGATGGTAAGAGTATAGGCATGCCTTATTTCATATATTTAACCTTATTCGGTTGGTTTGTAATATTTGTATGCTAAATATGTATTCGTGATGTTTGACTTAACCTTTTCAGCTACCATAGCACCACCGGCAAAGCGACCGAATAAGGATCCAAGGCCATCGCATCGGCCTACTCCTGAGCAATATGCGGCAATGATTGCAGCCGCGCAATCTGCTGGACAGCCGCTTCCCCGACACCATGTAAGCGAAAGCGCATTGTGTAACAATCGATGATGGGGTTAAATTAATGAAGTATATTTAAACATTCCAGATGAATGGAAAACCAAAAATTGCCCAAATGGCTCGAACTGGTTCCGGACGAAAACAGGTGATTAGCTGGAACGATGCGCCGGATGATGTCTTTTACCGTTCCACCAAAGCTGGCCGGTAAGTTAGCATACGAACACGCTTAAGTGAATATAAACCAATAATGTTTATTCCTATTCATTAGCAAACTGCGGCGGGAAATTCCAATAGTAGAGTTGCGTCGAGCTGCGCGGAAACCTTGGCGAAATTTGCATCCTAAGTACTCGGCGATCGTGGCTGCCCTCTTGCCAGTGGCATCTACGGCACCTAGTCTACCAGCACAGCTTACAGCCCAGTTGGGACATGCAGCACAACTAGCAGCGGCCAATGCGGGGCAACATCCCAATTCGGCTAACCTAAATCTAAATCTCAATTCAGCGGCCGTGGCTGCTGCGGCGGCGGCCCTCGCTGGTGTTCATCCACTATCAGCGGCTTCCACACTTGCCCTGAGCGGAACGTTAGGAGGTGCAGGAAGTTCTGTTATATCGCCAGTCGGAGGGGTACCTTCGTTGTCTGGAGGATCCACCGGAGCATCGTTAATGTCTTCCGGGGCAGCTGCTTTGACGAACAGCAGCAGTACTAACAACAGTGGTAGTAGCAGCAGCGTCGTCAGCAACAGTAGCAGTAGTGGAGGTGGTGGTGGAGTGGTCGCTACCGATAGCAATAAAAGTGATCTACAGGTTGTAATCCTAGACTGACCCGAACCGCCGAAGAATATGCACTTTTCCCAACAACAGCACCATCATCAACAACATCATCAACAGCAACAGCACCACCGCCAGCAACAATCCAATATGACGAATTCCCATAGACATCAGCATCAGCAATACCATTCCCATCTCCATTTATCCCATCACCACACCACTCAGCAAGGTATTCACCATCAACAGCAGCCGCAGCAGCAGCAGCAACAACATAACTTGCGTCACTACAACAATTCACAATTGCAGCAACATCAGTTACATCAACAGCAACAACAACAACATTTATTGCTCCAGCAACAATACCAGCAGCAGCATCCTACACCACTTTCGCCACCGATAACACACCACAACAGCTATCATCAACACAGTCACCTTCTACATCGACAACATAACCAATCTCAACAACAACCACCACATCCCTACACCATGGAAGCACTGCTCAATTAATATGCTAATAAAACACATGCAAAAATAAGCTAACAAACAAATAGCACGATAGCAATGAATGCTGTTAACAGGGAAGCAAATTTAGCTCTTTGGATCCTTAGAATCCTTTCGCATGTGATCCAAAGTTTGTGGAGCTAGCAGATAATCGTTCTGTAGCTCCGTAAATTTTGAAAGATTCAGTTGTATTGTACAAACAAAAAATAATCACCCACTGGTTGGATAATATAGTGACTGATCGTCGATTTTCTTTCCATAGCACCGAGAGTAAAGCCGCATCTTTGAGTAGTAGGTTTAGTTTTTAAAACCTAAAAAGATTAAGGATACTGACAGCTACAAATTAGCGACTTGAAACAAGCAAACACATACATACACACACACAACAACAACAAACGTAATGGAAGGGATCATACAAGTAAGCGTAGTAGCAAAGCGAATAGAAGCCACGACAGACGCGTATGCATTAGTTAGAACAAAAAAAAATGATGGCGCTAAAAGAATCCCCGGTCACGACGGCATGAATGAACGGATTGTGTAATTGATGATGTTCTGAGCGAGGGCATAACGGCAATGCTCTGAATTTTAGTTGATAACGTAATGATCTAAATTAGATGGACGATCTTAGCAGTAAATAAAATGGTTAAAAGGCGTAAGAAAGAATTGTAAAAGTTTGAGAGGAAGAGAGAAGCAGAAAGTGTGTGTGAGTGAAAGAAAAAGAGAGAGAAAGAGATAAATGAATTAAAATGGACCATGGAACCCGAGTCCTCACACTACCAGGAGATCCAGTTACATTTTCTAGTAGATGTGTGTAGAGCAAGTAGTTTGGAAAAAAGGACTGAAGACAAATGGAAGATATGGAACGAGGTGGTCTAAAATTGTAAGAGCATACTCATGCGCATGGATGATAGAAGAGACAAAGCGGTAACAAAATATGGAACACAATATTATTACAACTAGTGACGAAAATGAACATAACGCAAATTGAAAAGTACGTAACACACAATTGGGTTAATGTCTCGAAATACACAAACACACACTACACACCATTGCACAGTAGTACACTATCTAACGATGGCGAAATAATGGTCAATGTATGAACGAAAGAAATGCTATAGAGAGCTGAACTATATAGATATATATGACCCTACCCCCTTCGTTAAGAAGCGAATGTGTATATGGAAGATTGATGGAGATATAAGTGAGTGAGAGCAGACACCGCATATTGTCGAAAAGATAGATTGATAAGGTAAACAATGGGATATAGAGTGTAAAGAAAACAAATAAACGCTGCGCTCGCAGATTGCGTAACTAAACGTGTAAGTTGACCTACCATTTTGGATAGAGCAAGCAGTTCACCACTATCGGTGGTGAAGATCGTCATCATTAAGTCTTTTTTGACGTTCTTTGGCTTTGAAACACCAAACAAGTTGCAACTCGCCACATGGAATGTTGATGCAGCTAGGAAGGAATGTTGATTTTGTTGTACATCCTTGCACACTTTCGATGAGCTACTCAGGATGAACAAACAGCTTCTGGTCCTGTGAATCTCCCAGCTATCACTCACCATCCGGATGATCAGAATAAGGAAGCACTGCTACGTTTCATGTACTTTCATTACTTAAATTAACCTTTACAACAATAACGCGAGAAACTATCATATAATGTTTGTCCCAGTCATTTCCTGAATGAGGATGAAAGATTCGCATAATAGACGGATCGCAGCGTCCAAGAAATAGACATATTACAGGCAGGTAGCTCATGTTTTTTACAGCTGTGCATGAGATTGATAGCAACTTGATCGTGGTACTTGCTTTCACGATCATTCACAACCTGGTGGTGTTTTAAATGAAGTGCTCGCCTTTAGTTAAGTGAACAACCTGCGCTCAGCGAATGTGGTTCATACTTTGGTCCTGTTTTAATTATCAGTACTTGAATAACCATGCCGAACAAAGACTGAGTAGCAAAACAAGAAGACAAAAGAATAAATGTAGAGGAAGCGTGTATTAAGCATGTGTGAACCAGAGGAAGAAGTGTTTAATAGTTTCGTTTAATAGTTTGGTGGCTGTTTCTATTCGATACGTGTGCTAATTTTGCGCCGTTGGTTAATCTATGCTTTAGAATCAATCTTCGTAATTAATTTGGTTGTTGTCCGTGTATAGGTAGCATAACGAAGCAACATCCAACTGTGGAACATTTCTTTTTCCTCAAGCTCTCATTCACTTCAAAAATGCAATGCAATAAAGCCACCCAGCAGAATCAGGAAAAAGGATTACAATATCTCTTTGAAAGATTAATATAGCTCAATGAACTTGAATTTCGTCTGATGACTGTATGAGGCCATGGTGTCAACTCGTTCAATTTTTACTTTTATGGCGTTTTACTACACTACATTTGTAAACAAAACTTTCAAAGCGATTTCCTTACATATAACATTGTAAAAGAGAGTAAATGGGTCGCTTAATTAATAGCATGCAACACGAGAAAGCGCGTTGCACGATGCGTTCAGGAAAATAATTTAATAAAACCCCAGTACCATAGAGAAGATTTGTTTTTTATTTGTACAAAAGTGAAATAACACTCGCAACTGAGCAGAAGGATAGCCGATCCAACCGGGGTTTGTGTAGAATGATGAGTAATTTTTGTGGATAGATTAAACACAAAATTGGTATAGAGGCTCCAAAAAGAGCAGAAGGTAATGCGCAAACGTGATGGTTTGTTCCTACCGTGGCGAACAGAATGCAAAAAAAAAATAAAACTAATGTATGAAGATAAAATATGACGACGGTTCAACGCACGAACACTGTATTAGAAGGCGAAGCATATAAGAAAGCATACATAGTTTGTGCAAAGGGCAACAAACACAAAGGAACCGCAATTCTTTCTGGCATCTGTTGTAATGCTCGGGATAAACTGTCGATCGTCAAATTGTTCAAAGGTGCATAACAAACTCTTTTCCCCTACACGATAAAAAGAAAATATAACATGCAATTACTTGTTTGTGTTTTTCCTGGGGACGCTCTTGAGAAAGATAAATTAGTGTAGAGTAGAATCGTTTTGCACTGGGAGCAGCATCCAACCGAACATGGAGGTCACAACATCGTTGGTGCCCAAAGAGGAAGGCGCTCGTCAAGCTGTTGAGGTGCGTAGCGAACGAAGTGAATTTATCGCGGAATCCGGAATCCGGATCACTGGAACTTTGGAACATGTAAGTTTATGAGCTAGTAGCACAACTTGCTACTCGGTAGCTCCAACTCCGTATGCTGAAGAATGGTAATTAAAATCCGACATTTCAAAAACGGTTGTAGCAACCTTGGTATTGTCGGAGCATTTGTTTCTGAGTTTTGAATGAAACGCTATAGATAGGTTCGGTGACAGTGAATCATACAAAACAAATCGCAGTTTGTACGAGCAGAAGAACAAAATATTCTGAACATGTTAGCATTTTATGCGAGTTGTTGACTGCATTTACTGCTAGAGCGTTATTAGTAGAACGGCGGATTGATACGCTGTAGAATTGGTCATCGCATACGAAGCTGATTCTGCTTTAGCTGATGTTTACGTTTTCCTTATCAAGCAACCACCGTTCGTTTGTCATTTGTCGCTGACGTTCAGAAGCGAAATTGCTGGTGAATAATAACAACGCGTTTGGGTGCGTGGCTCTATTTGGAAGATTTCTACGGTACATGCAACGACCTTGCCTTTCGTGTAACAACGCATAACGATACGGTACGATACGTGGTTACGTGGTGCTTGTGCCTGTGTTGGGCTCTGTGATAACCTGAAAAGGACGAAATGTCTTCTCCGATTAGTTCGTCTTCGGAATATAACAGCGCGCTGGATCAAACGTTCAATTCCTCACTCGGTTCGGATAAGATGAACAATTCCGATTTGAGCAACAGTGGTAAGTAGGTCGGATGCTGCTTTCTTTCGATCCGACTTATCCTTTCCGTTTATAAACTGTTCGCAGATATTGAAAACGTGAACCTTACTGGCGATTGGAATGAAACGCTCCGTGCAAAGCAGAAGAAAAATGCAAAGGATTCCACTCAGCAGCTTCTGGACAGTTTGCGGAACAACAACTTCGACCAGACGGGTGATACGATAGGAGATGCGAGCGCGCTTAATAGTACGGCCAGCACGCTCAGCTTGGATCTGAGCGCTGCCGGTGAGTTGTCCGATACGATCAACAATGTGACACTTTCGTTCGTGAGCTCATCGGAGGAGGACGGCGAAGTGCTGACTGCCAGCACGCCCCGAGCTCCGGATGTAAGCGTTAATATGTCGCAGTCCGACACGTCCACTACCACCACCCAGGGCGAGAAGGATTCGCATGACACCACGGCTAATGTGTCTCAACTGCCAGCCGAAAGTGGTAGTGATTCGGCCATTCCGCTTTATGCAACACTCGAAGAGTTTGATCGAAATCTTCCGGAGACGGTGACGCTGCTAACAAAACCGGACGGTACGAAGGTATATTTGGTTGGGACGGCACACTTCAGTGAAAGTTCCCAGCGAGACGTTTCGCTCGTGATGAGAAACGTGCGCCCGCAGGTAGTTATGCTGGAACTGTGTACATCGCGTGTGCATATACTAAAGTACGACGAAAAAACGCTGCTAGAGGAAGCGAAAGAGATGAACCTGGCCAAAATGCGTGCCATCATTCGGACAAATGGATCGATCAATGGGCTGTTCTATATACTGCTGCTAAGTATGAACGCAAAGTTCACGAAGAAGCTCGGCATGGCACCGGGCGGTGAGTTTCGGTGCGCGGTGAAGGAAGCGCAACAGATTCCGAACTGCGTGATACATCTCGGCGATCGGCAGATCAAGGTAACGCTTCACCGTGCCCTGCGTGGACTTTCTCTGTGGCAAACGATCAAGCTGATACCGAAGCTGCTGTTCATCGACGATGACATCAGCATCGAGGAGGTGGAACAGTGCAAGCGGAAAGATTTGTTGGAGGAGATAATGCTTGAAATGGCCGACGAGTTTCCAGCTTTCGGGCGCGTGTTCATCGACGAGCGGGATCTCTTTCTGTGCCATTCGTTGCAGATGGCGGCATTGCCACAGATGAACCCGGTCGATGGTCGTCCCGAACCGGTCCGAGTGGTGGGCGTGGTAGGAATTGGGCATGCGGCCGGTATTGCTAAGCACTGGGGGAAGGTCGACAAAAGCCAAATTGAATCGATCATAACGATTCCCCCGGCTAGCTTTGGCCATCGTATGGTGAAGTACACCTTTAAGTATGGTTTGCTGGGTCTTGCTGCTTACGGTGTGTTCCGATTCGCCCGGCCACGATTGGGTCGAATTTTCCTTTGATTCAGCATCGCACAGAAGGCATAAAATCGTCCGATATTGCGCGTTTAGAACGTTGCTGAATGCTTGAGCCTAATCGTGATCGTTATCGTGAGTTGCCTACCGATCGGGCGGACTACAAATGACCGTCGTTGAGAATCAAAACATATACATACATATTAATCAAAGCAAGCGTAGGCGCGAATGTGGTGTGGGAAATGGATGAAGGCGTGAATGTTTGTTCTAGCTAAAATGCACACAAATTGTACGGTACTGTTTTTGCAAGCATTCCAGGGAAAGTAACCAGAACGAAGCACAATCTAACACGGGTGCCCGCGACGTGTGTATCTGGAAATAAAACTAAAATTTTCCGCCTCAGTTGCGAAAATCCAATCTTGTTTTTTTTCGGAGTCATCTGGCTGTGATCAAACAGAAGTAAAGAAAGACACGCCTTTGTGATAGTGGTTTGCATTACATGTATTGAAAGCTAAATATTCAGCAGCCAGGAAATATCATCCTCTATCCCTTGTTCTTTTTTTCCATTTACTGTTTGTTCTTCATCATCATTTTTACCCTTTTTTCTCTTCGGTGACACTGATTCCTGCTTAACTGTTACCGCAACTCCCACATCGGACGGATGTTTCCGTTTCTTGGTTTTAGTTGGAGTGGATTGAACGACTGATTGGTTTGCGTCATCAGTTGATGTCACTGTAGTGTCTTCCGTAGTTGTATTTGACTTCTTACTTTTGCCAGCATTTTGATACATAAATGCTGCATTCTGCTGGGCAAACGATAGCCGCTTCCGCACACGCTTGGGTAATGTCATATGCTCGTTAAAATCGTACCCGAGCAGAGGATGACGTTCGCGAATTTCGCTCGGATAGGGTACAGTAACTTGGTTCGAACTGTCCGTGTTTGATGGTACCGGTACGTCCAATAAAGGTAGCGCTTGATTAATGCGGACAAATCCGACCGGTACGAAGGATTTTACGCGTGATCCAGACAGCAACCCTACCACACGCTCCTCGCTATTGATTTGCACGTGTGCCTCGAGCGGTACGGAGCAATGCTTGATCGTCGAATGGCCAGCATCTAGGTTAATTTTCTTTGCCATCAATTCGGCTTTAACGTTAATGGTGGAGGGACATTGAATGATCCAAGTTTCTTCCTCTGAGTCGGCTAGATCAATGTCGACGGTGTTCGATTCGGATGATGCCAAGGGTTGTATGCGTGGATGTTGTTCAA